>NW_010158523.1:31937-53606 GCF_000695765.1 Mesitornis unicolor
ACAACATTAAGAGAGATTAGTCATTCTAAATTATGCTGCAATGATAAATTAATTTCTGGAAATATAATTTAATTGAAATAGGAGAGAATAAAGGTAACTTAAAAAATTACCTCAGTCAATAGTCTAGATATTTTGCTAGCATGTTACAACTGCTCTCTTTATGTGTTTGTATAAGCTTCAAGCATCCTGATCAGATGGCAACATTCTGACAGAAGCGTTGAGGGAGCAGCTAACTGTACTGTGAAGAATCACAGGTACATTCCTGTTTTACACCCAAGGAGTATTGTATTAAGGCTTAGAAAGGGCTTCTCGGCTGATGTGTAACTACTGCCTGCTCCAGTAAAAGGTCAGATGACACCACTGCTGCTCGTGGGGCTCAAGATGTATTTCACCCATCAGCATGTAGGCAACAAGTGATTCAGTTTCTCTAAAGCAGACTACAGTGGCGAGCAAGACACTTCATAAACAACCTTGTCATGTATGATCAGTGTTGTGTTTCCCAACCAAAACCACATAATTTGTCTAGGCATCATACACGTAACAACTGTAATCTACCAGTGACCTATGGCAGCAGGGACACAGAGCAGAGGTTGTTGACCACTCAGGGAAGAGCAGCAGCAGCAGCACAGGACGTTCAACTTCTTTGAAAGTTGCGCTGTTGTCGTGTTTGTTTCCAACTGCAATTTAAAGCTATGTCACTGATCCAAGACACCTTGGATGTAATCACTTGGCTAGTCGGGAGACCACATATCTCCCTAATCTGCACTTCTAACAGCTCATATTAGCGTATTATGGGTCATTTTCTATGCTGACAGCAGGTCAGAAGATAAAGTACCCTCAGGGATGGTCCTTCTTCACTATGTCCCTCTGGCTTAACGAAAGTTTGTTATGTTTCAAGGCAATGTGCACACATAGAGCTAAACAGAGAAAACATTTCAAATTTTTGCCTCTGTAAGTTTATAAATTCATCCAAACTTCTGAGGTTCTACCCCTATACCTGGAAGAAGTCTGATGGAAGTGGATATGATTATCACAAAACTTACTCACATCATAATACGGCTTTGCTAATGTTTTGTGGGGGTTTTTGACATCACAGCTAAGGTACTGTTAATAATACACGCGATAATATAATGATTCATGCAGCCTATTGATACAGGCTGGGATTTCCATTTGACAGGTGAGGACAAAGTACAGGAAGATGTGTTGGTGGACAACCTGGAAATAGAATCCAGAGTCCTACATGTTTTAATCTATGCACAAAATTACACATCCTTCCTCACAGCAACACTGGCAAGCAGCTAACCTCAACTACAGAACTGGCACTTTCCCAGAACGTGACAAAATGCATTGGCTAAAAGCAGCTGAAGGAACTTACCTGGAGCTTTGAGAGCGAATCTTTAAGGCTTGGAACTGTCACTAATAAGGACCCTCTTTTCCTTATGTTACAAGCAATAAACTCCCAAGCTCTGAAACATATTTAGAAGTAGGTCACCAATTTTTAGGAAAAAAACCCCACATCTGATATAAAACAAATCTAACACTTCTACAGTTTAGTGGCGGGAGGCAGACAAATCTTAAAGACTTGCTATACATGCTTATGAGTCACTATTAATATCTAAGTATCTTTGTATGAACAGAATGAAGCTTTGCATTAAAAACAGGGAATTTATAGTCTAACCATGTTAGACTTGGTGACTTTTCAACTCTGATACATACATGTATGTAATTTTGTATTGTCAACACTTTCACTTTGGACTAGGATTGAGCATCAACATTTGGTCCCTTTAAATGTTTAGTTTTTAAGAAAATCCAGTCTCTCAGTGCACTGTTTTATTAAGCTTAACTACAAGCTGCTCTTTACATATATACTTTGCAGTCATGACAAAATACTTCTCTTAAGACATTAGCAATCGGAGTACTTAAATATAACCCCCCAGCACTCCTTTTTTTCTGATTCTGCAAGTCAGATCATTTCTCACAGCACGGCAATCCAGACTAAAAAAAATTAATTTCCGGCATTCTTCAAATGTCATTTGTCTTCACGGTACTAATGCAGCATTAAACCACTACCCCTGAGTTCTGGAAGAATCAAATGAACTCTCAGTCATGTGCCTGGAAACAAATCTCCTGGCAATCTGAAACACCCGCTACCCTTCACCCATCCACTCTGCGCCTGGTTGACATTACTGCCTGGTATCAGGGGCAGTAGGGCAAGCCTTACTGAAACAGCCAGCGTATGTCAGACTGTTGGCTGGGATGGTGGAGACACAGGCACCCTTTCTTTTTACTGCCCATTCCAAAGGCACAGTAACTTTGGATGGTAAAGAGATTTACATTTTAAACTGATACTCCTGGATAAGCAAAAGCTCATCTGTGAGTGTCTCATACCTGGAAGAGAACCTTAGCCACACGTTTGTTTGCTACCACATCCTTACGAAGATGTATTAGAAATATCATTAATAATCATGTTTTGCATCTATATTAAAGCTCTGATATCCACAAGTCAGTGACCTGTCTTCTTTCTGAAGATTAAGCTTTATGCTGATATAGTCATTTCAGATCCTTTAACAGCAAGATACTGTTTTAACAGATCAGTGCAAGGATTCAGGTCAAGGTTTGGGTAAACAAAGCAGCAGTGTTTAGTGGGTTTAACAACAAACAACTGCCATAACACCTTAGCAGTTAAGTATAACAATTAGATGTAGGCAGTTTAAAACAATTTCCTTATGTAATTCATGTATGTGACTTCAAAAAGCACAACCTTAAGGTTTTCCATAACTCGCACGGTTACACACACGTTGCCAAAGAAATAGATTACTTGTTTAGACACATAGCTTACCTGGCCTGTTCCTGTCTGTCAAGAAAATATTCAAAGACATTATTCATTACAACAACATCAGCCTTCTGAAGAATTGAAGCCTGAGTACAGATGTCTGCATGAACCACCTGAAGGAGAAAAATTTCACAAGGCATAAATTAATTTAAGAGACAAATACAGCCTTTGAGTAGCCATGAAGCCTGTCAACCTAATACAGCACCTGGTACCACCATTTTGAACCTGTCACAAAAACGGATATTTCACTGGCTTCATAGTAGATAAAACTGAAGTAAATAACCAGAATGAACTTTAAGAAATTAAAAATAAAAACCATATTTATCTCCTCTAATTAAAATACTCATTACGTTAAGTGAAATAAACTAGACCTGACTTTTGGTCTAGAACACTGCCTGCCATAAAAGAGGAGATGATGCATGTGACGGCTGTTATATTTCACTTACCTAGATTTTATCACAAATGCTCACTGATTTTAGGAAAGAAGCTAAGCTAGGTAAAGCTTAAAAGGCATCTCACAGGCTCAGTGGGTTACTAAAGCGTTATAGCTAAAAAAGACACCACAGACACAGGTCTGACAGCTGAATTCTCGCGACATGTTTTGGGACTGGGAACACTGGAAATGCAGGATGCTCAGTGGCACTGGAGGACAGCAAATGCTTTACCTTACTAAACAACCGCCTCTCCAGTCAGCATAGAAGCTGGTTTGATTTCATCTGCCTTCACCTACCAAAAAGGATATTAGCACATCATGTCATTTTCAAACAGGTGAGGTTACAGTGACAGGAGAATATGGATGCTCATTAACACCCTGAGAAGATGTGTTTGATTTCCTCTTAAACACGGAGAAATACATCACATCCTAAATCTGAGGAGAAACATAAATTGGAACAGCTTTTGAAGGGGTAAGGGAGAGAAAGCCAATCTGAATATTACTTGCATTCCACAAATTTTTTTGGAAGTGCATCCCTATATGTTGAAAATGGGCAGAAAATCTGAACAATTTCTTTTCTTTCCTGTGTGACGTATTACTAGGTTGTGCTGGGGATATACTAACCTGGTGGATTCAACATTGCACATTTTGTCAAATCCTTCCAATATTGGACAGATGTAAAAAGGAATTCTTAATTCTGACAGGAAAGCTGAATGTTAGTAAGAAGATTAAAAGCACCTATCTGTTGAAAAACGTTTCACCCACTTAACAATATATCAATACTTGTTGGGAGGGTAAGTTGTGTATTTCTTCTCATAATGAACACTCAAAGCATGCTGTTCTGATTGACAGAGAAACAGATACTACCACCCCTGCAACTTGTAAGGGTTGAAGGGCGGAAAAGATGACGAGTTGCCACAGTTTATGACTCTGGTTCATGCTATCAGAATGCAATATAGCAATTCCAATTATAGCCAAACATTTAAATGCCACTAATAACAGAAACAAAACTCTACCATTCGTAAAAAATTAGGCATCACAGCACTTCATCTTTGAGAGCTATATTCCATGGGTTCTCTGCAAATGCTCCAAATCAGTAAAACAAACAGCTTTATCTCCTTAAACACATTACTATGCCAAGTTGTTCACCATTGCCTGTAGTGAGTACAAAGGAAGCAACTGTGTTTTTGTACCTTACCCAGAACTGGCAGGTTTGTGTTTGAAGGAGAAATAGGGGCAGTTTAGTTGTGAGAACGACTGGTCAAATTTCTACTTTCACCTCTAGTGTGTTGACATCTGAACTATTTATCCACTAGCTCATGGAAGTTAGAGCTTTTTAGGACAATTAAGATTGGTGATAATTTATCTTAAAACAGTGCACTGTAAACTGTAGCAGTACAGGAGCTGATTAAGAATTTCAAGCATTCAGGCAGCAGAGAAAGAAGACAGACCAGTCAGGTCACCATCAGCAGTCCTAAATGCAGTAGGCCCTGGTTGTCCACTCATGTCCTCTGCATAAAGCCACTGCTAACTGTAGATTAAAATTAAAGACCATACACTGGGGTGGTAGAGATATTATGTATACAGGCAACAGCCTCCTGCAGTGGTGCAAGACAGACAGCCAGGGACAAAACACACTCCAGCCACATCTCCTGCATCAAAACCCAGATTTACCTAGACTGTAAGTGTGATCTGGATCACCATTTCTGAAGTTAAGGACTCATTTTACTTTTCTCTCTTATTTTCAAGGGGTAAAAAGAACAAAACCACAGAATTTCTGCACAAAAAAACCTGAGCAGCAATCCTTTAATCCAAACACAAGTGACTGGTGGACTGTTCCTCCACTGGGGAGTCATGATCAGCACTAAACTTTCTTAATGCCCAAATAATCACAGTCCTAATATTTTAATACTCAATTCAGAAAGATGCTTAAACTACTGGGAAACTTTGAACACGTGTTGATGTTTCATTAACTTGAATAACACTTAACTTAAAATTAGTCTGCATTTACAGAGTAGGTGACCATGCTGACTAAAGTGACCAAGTACCCCATTCTCCCCAGACACATCCTCATTCCGATTGGGGAATGTGGGACCACATAAGCACATGTGGCCGCACCATGAGCCAGACCCAAGTATTGCTCCAGCCAAAACACCACTTTTTTGCTGGGCTCTTTTTCAGCTGAAGCAATTCCCTGACCAGCCTGGCTGTGCACTGGCACAATAGAAGGGGCAGCAACTGATTTTAAAACAGCCCTGTTGCCCAACACACCAAGCCTTTGATGATTACAAGCAATTTCTGAATTGAGGTCTCAAGTTTCCTAAGATTTGCTGAACTGTTCACTTTCCTCCCAGCATCTAAGTGTTTGCTCAAATGGCAAAAGATGCTGAGCAACTTTCTATGTACTTTAGCAAACCAAATGTTGACCAAAGAAACACAAGGTTCACTCAAAGATTTAGCCACTAAAGATATCATTTCACCCTGCTGTCCTTTGGGAAAATACTCTAATAAGAAATCAGACTATCCTGAAAAAAACCCCAATAATTATTTAAGAAAGGTCTCAAAAGTTTTTCAAACTTGTGTCATAAATTATTATCAGCAACTGGATTCTGGGTATTTTTCAAGCTGGTATGTATCTCTGGAGAGGATTCATTTGGGGCTGAAACAAAAATGTAAGACTGAAATGTTCAAAGCAGTGTGATAACTGGAGTCACATGACTAAATTAGCATCTAACGAGACTCAAAGAGCTAAGTCCTCAGGCACTGCTTTGAAAACGTATTATCTTCTTATCTTTATGCTCTGAAATGAATACTTCAGCAGAATTACAAGGTGTGAAGGAAAAACAAAAAGGTTTATAATAAAGAATGTACAAGGCTGAAAAGCACGCTCAAAATTCAGCTCCACTGAAGACAGAGCTTCTAATGGCACTTTCAGTCTCACCACAGTAAGGTGTTACAAACACAAAACATATGCAAAAACCAAAGGTTATGGATAAACTGGCAGCAACTGGGACTGAAATGGGAAACCCAATGATACGGCTTACCTTGTTAAATATTTTATGTTTATTATTTCTTTCCAGTTTAAAATTGGTTACCTTAATTCCCAAGAAATTACTACATCCAGCAGTTTTTGTGCCTCCAGTCAAGAGCACAAGCATAAAACACAGGATGAAAATCAGTGCTCTATCCAGAATATTCTACTTACCAACTTTTGCTGGTAACAAAATAACTGGTATTCCCCAGGGAAAAAAAAAACTTATTAAAACACTAATAGTTACTTCCATAATGGGACTAGGGAAATAAGTTCCCATAACAATATCACAGTGTTTGAAGCTCATATTTTGTGGAAGGTACATATGCACTGACAATCCAAGAAAGAAAACCTTAGATGCAAATTTGCAAATCCTACAAATGTATTTCCACTAATGTTAACGAAACAAAGACATTTAGTTATGCTATTAATGACAGAACTCCTCATACACTCAGTTTCACAGAAGTTAGTAGTGGTAATGTCACTGATTTCGCTGGGAGAAACAGCTAAGATGTATGTGTTTTGTGTGAGCCAGTAGGTAAGTCCATTGCTTAAGGCTAAGCAATTCAACACGATTTATCATCTTTTGATAATTTCCCTCTTCCTCTCTGAGATTTTTTTTTCCTAACACAAAGCGTTTTTTTTAGGACCAAAACAAGCAAAGGCAGAAACTTCTCCTCAGAATGCTGATTTACCAGTAAGGGGTAAAAAAAGCTATGAACAGGATACCTAGCACACAATGGTTAGAAAAACATACACTACACCATATATTTAGTTACCTTTATTCTGTCAATGAACTGGTATTTTGTAATCATCATTTCTTGTAACTGGCAAAAGTCTGCATTCATTTCTACTCCACACAGTTGGGATGCTGAGCTATAAAGATAACCCTACATTAGGAAAAGGAAATTTAGTAACTGTGGTGCCTTTAAAACAAGTTCAAAAATTTCAGTTAAAATGGAAAAAATAAAATACAGGTTAAGATTAAGAAAGCATTTTAAAACAGCAAGTTGAGAAATGTCTATCACTGGACGTGACAAGTTTTTCAGAGCTAAGTCCCTAATTAATTTGGTAATTCCCACTTATGTCTCACGAATTTTAATAACAGATCCAAAATGACAAGTCAAAATAATAAAAAAAGGAAAGCTCCAACTTCACTTCAATTACAAAACAGATGGAAAATGGTCTAAGAAGGAAAAAAGCAGTACAAACCAAGTTACAAAAATAGTGTGAAAGGAAAAGACTGCACATTTTTGTTTCTTGGGAGAACAGAAGAAAACAGCAAGAGGAAAAAAAAGCATGACATTCACATAGTCAAAAAGAGTGAACATGGAAGACAATGTACTGGTAATATAACAGCATAATTTGGTACAGAGTCTTTGTCAGCACCTCTGAGTATTGTATTACTGCCATTTTCAGGTGCTTCATACAGGTACACATGAAAAAAAGACACATTATCCCTTCATAAAAAGCCCAAAATAATGGTTCTGTTTCAGAATGAGATTCTGGAAAGCTGCTGGAGATGTTAGGGGAAAAAAAAGTACAAATAATAGAGCCTACAGAACCCTAATGAAGATATGGTTTTAAGTGCCACTGTCTGCACTGAACACCGTAATTCCACGTTGCCAACAACTGGCAAACAACACTAAAGACGCAGAATATTTGAGATATCTATCTACAACAATCTAATTATTAAAGTTTTCTGAAACTATTCAACTCAGAGAGCAGAAAAACAACCCATAAAGCTGAAGTTTCCCCTCCTCCAATACAAGCCATGAACATTATTAACTTTTTCTTTAAAATGTTTTCCTTGCTTTATCTTGAGACTATCTTCTACTGAAACAATACAAGCATTTCAGTACTTCAAAAAAATTTAGGCTAGCAGAAGTGTTACCATTTAAGGACCCAATGCTTCAAATATTTACAAATGGGAGTAACTTTCCTCATTTGAGTAGTCCCAAAATTAGATTATTGAGATGAGTAAAATTACACGTTCAAGTGTTCCCAAGATCGAGCCCTTGACTTTTTAAGAAAGTTGTAATGTGTGTTTTGCATTGCTGTTGGCCATATGTTGCACCAGCCATGCCAAAAGCAATCAAAATTGCACTCAAGTTTCTCGATGAAGTATTTCATGTGCGTTTTAAAACGCAGAGCAGGACAATATGTTTTTGGAGACGAATTCATATCAAAGTCTTCCTTTGTATAATTTAACAGTTTGTCAGCTTCATAAAGGAATTTAACATAACTCATCTATATATAGACGTGGTCAAGACGTCGAGGATAGACTTACTTATGAAGAAGAGACATAGCAGGAACTAGCAAAAGAGCAGCATGTGTGACAGCAATATGCTGCTCTGTTGGACAACAGACTTTTCCTCTCCATAAGCACGATAATTTGTATTCGTTCTTGTGAGGAACAGAACAAGAACTGAAATTGTTAGTAAACAGCACCTTATACTGTTCAGAGAGTCAGATCAGAGGAGCCTTTCAGAATGACCCGTCTGAGATGGCGTAACGAGAGTAGGCAGTCAGAGAAGAGGGAAAATGTTTGTCACAGTAATAAAATATGAATTCCTGTGCTGGAAGTTACCGCAAATAGCACTGCACCAAGCCTGGAGCCAACGTCAACCACTACCTTTCCTGTCAGGTCAGGCAGTACATGGTGATAAAGAAACTTCAGTTCCATGAGGGAAAAGGAATGCGAAATAAACTCTGGGAAATAAGAACAGAACAAAGGTGTTGGGTGGGCAGTACTAACTACTGTGTTATTAACCAATGAAATATTAATCTGAAGAGTTATCATCACTGAAAACCTGCATGGGTTTCTGCCTGAACTAGCATTGGGGACCCTGGAAAACCAGGGCTTGCAGATTGGAGGTAGCCTGTCAAGTAGTCTGTCCTGACTCTGGGGATTCCTTCTCTTACATGGAAAATTTTGAAATCCTTCATGAAACTGAATTACCTTTTTCTGCACAGTGACATATATTAAAGAATACAAAACAGAGTAACTTGGAATTAAATGAAAAAGGAAACATGGTACCTAAGGCTCAACACAATTCATGCAAACCTTTATATGGGCAGACATATTAATAGCCTGAATTTCAACTCCAAGGTTTTAAGGAACAGAATGTTCTCCATATAGACCATTCCTCCTTCAATGCCTGTGCTACACTGGCGACACCACTGATCTGTACCACAGCACATGCGAGCTTTAAGACAGATGGTGCTTTCTACTGTTTTTCAGCATTTAAGAGGAGACTGAGGCTACTGTGTTGACTTCTACAGTATTGTCTTCCTCTTGCATCTTCCTTTTCAGTGGCACATAGCTCTGCCTCTTCCTTGCCCTGTTTTTGTGGGCAGCTAGTGTCACTCATACACTGCAAATTAACTCACCTTATTGTGTAGCAGTCTCCTTCCATTGGTTAAGGGAAATAATTCCAGCCTCTGTGCTACACCAGTCTGGACAAAGTCCTCCATCAGCTGGATGTTGTGTTGTCCAGCTGAGTCACTGCACAAACCAGTTTAGTTAAACTGAATCTGTTTCTCACGTTCCCAAAAGAGCACTTACCTAAAGATGCAGTCTTGTATGAGCCACACTCTGTGCAGTAGCTCCTACTCATTTTCCCCTCCTCACATAATGAATCAACAAAATCATCATCATAAAGGAATGCGTCAACGTGAATCATGGGCAGTGGATGCTGGTGTATCTGAGAAGAACAACAAAACCTAAGAAAGGCATAACCAAGTCTTTTAATTTCACTTACACTGTTACACAGTTAATTGTCTCACCGTCCTACCTTTCCTGAAACCACTGATATCCAAGTTTTTCCCCTACTCAAAAGTTACAAATCAAAATCAAACCATAGAAATGCTGCATGTAAACTGGATCATCAAATTTCATTAAAATAACCAGTAAGTGGAAGTCAACAAAGGAAAGCAAGCTGGTTTCAATAGCTGAGTAGGAGACCGGCTGTCAATTTTGTCTCCTTAGTGCTTGCTTGGCTATAGAGAAGGTACAGGCTAATGAAAGCGTTTTCTCTTCCATTTTAATGATAAGAATGTAACTTAAACTTAGGAGAAAGGGCAATTTTGCTTCTCGACTTCAACTGTCTGAATATTTTAATCTCCATGCCTTATGCCTCATTCTAGAAACACCTCTGATTAACACAGGTGTCATTTTCAATCAAAAACATACCAGTTGGGATGCTTGTCTTGTCATCATTTCAAGGGGTATAATCTCCATCCTCCTACTCCTCTTTCCTCCCTCTCCCAGGCTTGCTGCATGTGGCCAATCCACTTCTACCATTTAAGAGTCACACACCACTTATCTGGGAAATGCGTTAACTTTCCCCCTGTACTGACAGCTCAAGTAGAAAAGGTGATCTCCCCTCCCACAGGCCTCACAGCCCACCTCTTTCTGAGCCATCAGAATCTGAAAAGAGCTGGAAATCATTTCTGGGCTGCCCACATTATGGCAACAGCAAAAGCGTGGCCCTGTATTTCTCTTTTCTTTAAGGAGGATGTTAGAGCCTGTTACGGAGCTGGCACTGAAGAATCACTGTGACAGGTGCCATACCACACAGAATGAAAGCTATGCCAAATAACTTAGGATCAAAGTATTAAGAACTATGAAGCAATTTTCTTGGGGTCACGCAACCATGCAGCAACAGACCTGAGAACCAAACTGAGATACCCTATACCTAAATCCAGTGCTCACTCTTTGTTATGAACTACTACTAAAACTGAAATCAACATAGTCCCGAATAAATGATGTGCACAGACTCCAAATAAATGATGTGGTTCAACAAAAGGAGACCATAACAATGAGCTTACTTTCTGAATAGCTTGATGTTCTGAACTAAGCATCGCCTCGATGGGTAAACGACTCCGCAAATCTTCAGCAATATTTTTGAGCAGAACATCACTGTTACTCACCACAAGCTCATCAAAGTCATCTATAAATCAAAACAAACAAAAACTCCTGAACAATTATACGTAGATTGTGTGGACTAAGTGATGATCAGTATAATACCGTTGCAAGATGTAAACAGTACCAGATGGATATGGTTTTTATTTGAAATGCATTTTTTCAGCCTTTGTTAGTTTTTCCAGCCAATGACAGATTTGGATTGTAATAACTTTGCCACTTAAAATAAACATAGCGCTTTTTTGAAATCTCAAATTATTTTCATATTTATAAACTTATAACTCACATATGATGGTCTGGGCTGCTACCAAAGCAATACTGTTTCAGCTTAAGATATAAAAACATCAAAGATGTTTTTGAACTGTTGGAGAAATTACAGAACACATAGTTTCCTGAATGCAGGGGGGGTGGGTTATACAAGTTTCTTTTTATATGCACCATCTTTCTAATAAAGTGGTTACAAAGAAATCGGGGATAACGCACAGTTCAACAGTTCAACTTAGAACGCAGTTTAAACTATCAGAATATTTCAAATGTGACAGAAAATAGGAATGGATGTAAAACAGTACGCTTTTGCAAAGCCCCACTGTAAATTCTTGCTCTTTTTCCAGGACATCTCTGCACTACTTTAACACCTTTTTTTTTAAGACATATAGAAAAAAGACCGAGAAGGAATCTTGGGAAGTCACCAATCCTTTCTTCTTCTAAGGCTGAATCAATAATAAGTGTCACTACTTCTCCGAACTATTCTTTCAAAGACTGTTAATGCTGCAGACCCCACAACCTCCCTTAGCAATCTATTCCAGTGCTAGACTACACTTAACTATTAGAAAGGAATACTTTTCTTAATAACTGATCTAGATCTCCTCCCCCACAATTTAAACCCAGTACCCTCTGTCTCACTTGCAATGGAAATAGATTTTTTTTCCTTTCCTGTATATAGCAACTTTTTACTGCTTTGAAGACTTATCATGCATCCCCTTGTCTTCTCTTTTCTAGAAGAGACAAGATCCACTTATCCAGCCCTTTCATGCATATTTTCTAGGAGTCTGATCATTCTCATCACTCGCCTTTGGATCTTCTGGACTCTCTCATCCTTTACGACCTTCAGCACCGAGAACTAGACACTACCCCAGCTCAAGGTTTACTTGCACTAACCGGGCTCTTCGCATCCTGCAGCCAACATCCTGCTTACACACCCCTGTTTCATGTTAGCCCTCTTCCCAGAGCACGATGTTTCTAACTGACATTCAGCTCAAGATCTGCTGTATGCCTGTACTCTGTTCCTTTCCAGTTAAGTTTTCCTCAAAAGAAGGACTTGATCAAATTCCGTTTTGTCTGGACATCTCACTGCTCTGAGGGCACTGAACTGGTTCTAAACAAAGGCACATCTCACGTCAAAACTACACACCTGTAAAAGAAACAAAAACCACACAACAAAAAGCAACCACAAACCTAATCCTGAAAAATACACCAAGCCCACCTACTGAGTTTTGCCTAAAAATAGACGTGTTTGTTTCTTGTTCTATTTAGATTGCAACCATGTTGAGCAGGGAGTGTGTTTTTTACGTATATGTATATACATATATAATATACATATATAATACATATATGTAAATCACCCACTAAAAGATCTGACAGCTTTTGAGATGTTAAAAAAAAATTGATTGTAAATTAAGTGGTTCTTCTGACACGTCCCAAAACTGACTCCAGCAGATAATCCTGAATCCCCCAGAGTAAGCAGCAGAAACTTTAAATAATCTGGATTCCCTTGACATAAATTTGGTTTATTATTTATTAAATGTATAGCAGCAACACTCCAAGGCCCTGGTGGGCACACCACCATAGGCAGTTGTTACATGACAGGAAGACAATATGCTGTTCCCAAGAGCTCCCAGTGAAGTTCTCCAGAACCTCAGTTCCTAAAGAGATGCAGTCTGTGCACCGAGGAACACGAGGGACAGAGGGGGCAGCTGCAACAGCAGCATCACGAACAACACAACAGGTGCAATGCAGCAGCTCCAGTTTGTCAGCATTTTAATTTGAAACCTCTAATGAGCACCCATTGCCTGTTAACCTCACGGTCCATCTGACAACTTGCAGATTTGTTATGAACTTCCCAGAAGCAGCGAGTGATTTTTCTGATTAGCTCTGGGGAGATTGCTATGGATGTGATACGGTACGGAAATAAACCCAGAGATTACATGAAGGGAAGGTGGACAGATTTAACTGTTGCTTAACAGGGATCATCAGCACCATGACAGGTCCTCAGAGTGCAAAGAAACCAAAGTTTGCAAAGGTGGATAATATCTGAGGAAGCAAGAAGGAGAAAAATCGTGCCACAGACAGGATGAGAGTAGAAAACTGATATTAGCAGCTGTATAGACCAGTGCCTGTGGGCAATAAGCCCCTACATCTGGCACATGCTTTAAAACAATACTATTACTATGCAAGAGAGCTCATCCAGCTGTTATACTGCCTGTTAAGAGTATCAAATTCACATATAGCATTTAATGAAATGCAGGAAGTGTTCACAGACCACCAGGCCAGCCACATCACACTGCAAACACAGAGCTTCAGCTCCCTTTCTCCCAGAGCTGGTGTGTCAATAGGATCTGCTCCCCCATGGCCTGGGTGCCCTTTTCTAGCCATCATGAGCACTGGACAGCTCTCCAGGCTATTCAGTGTCCCAGCTCTATGGTAGAGAAACAGATACTTCCAGTGGGAGACAGGTGGCACATCCATCTTCCTCAAATCCAGAACGTCCCTTCCCTGTCTTGACTTGTATTTGTACAAGACTTGTCACAACACTGACGATCTTACACAGGACCCTCTGAGCTCTTTCTATGAAACAACGTACAACACTGAAGAGTTCTTGTGGATGCTCTGTAGGAAACAAGTCCTAGGGATAATCTTAGAACACATGCAGCTCAAACTAAAAACTGTTGAAACATTGATATTGGAAAATAAACCATGAATGGAAGTGCTCCCTCCCAACTACCAGTTAACACCGTAAAGCATAAGCATGCAGGAACAAAAAAAGAGAAGGAGGTGTGAACACACTCCTTCCGAGATGACACAATGGCAGCTCCAGCAGAAGCTGTGCATGCAGTGCTCTGCGCTTGCGTGCAAAGTCTGTGACTGAGCTCCGAGCTGGAGAGTCGCCTCATAGCTCTCAAAGCAAGAAACAGCAACAGCGACCACAATAACTCATTTACTGCTGCAGTGTGTAAATATTTACAGATTGCCATCGAGTATGGAACACAGGTGTCAAATATGAAAATAGGCATTTCTGCCTCAGACCAGTACAGTTTTATCAACTCCACCCTTGCCTTTAACAAACTGCTCTTGAGAAATCTCAGTATCACTTTATGAGGGGGGGGATCTTCAAAGAAACAAAAACATAAAACTATTTTTATACCATTTAGTACCTGTTATATATAAGAAATGGAGAGTGTGCAAGCCAACCCCTGCGTTCATTGAACAGGCAACCAACCAGGAAAGAACCGCACAGTTCATGAAATGCTGCAAGGTGAATCAGAATCATTTGTTTATGGAGGAAGTCTGAGCGTATAGTGTTTGTATTTTACTTCAAAAACCGGTTCCACTGGATCTACTCAACATGCATTTATAAAATTTAATCAACACATTGCAAAAAGCCTAATTAACACCCTGGTGCTGCTCAGCTTTTCTACGGCAAATATAACAAGCTAAGAACACATCACAAAGCCTCACACTGGATAGAGGACACCACTATACCAACATCTGAACATCCTGGCACTGCAAAATGCGTGACTGAAGCAGCGATATATGATTTCCAAATGACAACAGATGACTACATGTCCTGTGGAAAGCAGAATATTTACCAAAGGCGACCATAACAGCAAGCACCTTATGATGTTCTAGATACATATTCAGACTTACAAAAAGCAAATATTAATATCCACGTTGCTTAATATGAGGTTACTCTAATCATTCAGTGTGTTGTAATGATACTGAACAAACAGGTCAAGGAGGAAGTCCCGTATCTCTAAAACATTACTATCTCCTTTTTTTGGCTATACAATTTGAGAAGCAATCTGTGACCTCAGTATACCAACTTCTTCAGGAACTCTAAATACTGTTTCTATCCCTAAGCATACTTAGCTATTGGTAGAAAGTAATCACCTTTCTTCCAATTGGAATATAATCAGAACTTAATTTATTAGTTCTTTAAGTTTTTTACATTCATAAATTGAAAGAAGCTTCAAATTTAAACAAGGTAAGCCACAAAGCTATCTTACAATCACAAGTTTTCCCCATCATTATTAAGTTTCAATGGCCAACAACTTAGAAGTACTTGGTATTCTTGAGTCCTCTCTTGCAGCAGTAGCATTTGTCACAACAAAGGAAAATAATGCCAGTTCTTAAAGTTGGTGATTCATCAAATTACAGGTAACATCACATTTTAGTGTACCAAACAACAGAGTAGTGGAAAAGATTTTTGGTGTGGCATGATTTTAACAAAGAAATACATTCCAGTTAATGTGGCTCTGCAATGCTATTTTGATCTCTTTTGAAAGGATATTTTACTTGGATAAATAACTTCTACCAATTTGGATATGAAGCCTCATATTAAATTGCTTTTTCACACATATAAAAAACAACCCCAAAACATACTACACTTGCTACATTGCAGAAACGCATGCTTTTATCCTTTTAAAGAGACTCATTCCACTTTAGGACCACCTGAAGTGACAATAGTTCTGAAAGGAAACATTAAAGACCATTTCCTGTAAAAGAGTCAAGTTTTTTCTTATGCTATTTCCTATTCTTGTCTTGTGAAAATCATCAACTAATAATTTTACCTATCAGGTCTGAGAACACAATAATGCCTAGACCATAAAGTATATAACAGAAAAAGCTGGACAAAGTTGGTCTGTTCCTAAGAATATGATGAGAAGTTTCCTTTCCACAGGCAGAATGCTGTACTAAACAGCATGTCCACCATGGTCCCGTTACGTTAATTTTGTCCGATGATCCGGTAAAGTTAATTTTGTCGGATACTCCTCCCTTGCTGCCTGTTAAAAGCCCAAATTTCCAGCACGGGCTGCCCTCAGCTGTCAAATCACAAGACTAAATCCTACATCAATCTCTTAGAAAGCTGGTTTGCTCCCAGTACAAGTGAATCCACAAGAAAACAATTAATTAGTACTTAACTAGATGTTGTTTATCCTTAACTTAGAGGATTTGCAAAAGTTTATTATTCAATGGTTGTTGCACATAATACATCACTGTATGAACAATTGGCAATTCTTACCACTACATCACTTTGAAATCTCGGCTGTATATTTAAATGTTTCTACTGAAATGCACAGAATGGAAAAAAGTTTGTACGATTGTTTATTTTACTGCTATATGACTGAAAAAAATAATTAAAAGCTAGTATTTGAACAACCAGCTTTAGTCCTGCTGGAAAAAGTGCTTTTTTAATCTGTCTTAGACCCTGTGACAGTACATGAAAAACCATCAAGGGTCTTTTTATCACCTTATCTGTGCTTCACTGACATGAATTGAGAGAGGAGCTTCTCCAATCTGCATTGAAGCTCTGAGTACAGCAAAAGTGTTCAGTAGCTGCCAGTAAGGAGAGTGGTTTGGTGACTTCATTCTCAATCTTGAAATCAGGATTCCTGTGTTTACTTCCTCTGATTCCTGTGTCTCTCTTCATGGATAGAGATAGCTTGATCAATTCTGCTTTTACTGCTTACCTTTCCAGCACCCATTCTTACCAAATGCAAGATCTCCAGCCACTGAAAAGTCTTTAAGAGTTCGGACAGCGGAGGAACAAGAGGGAATATGGCCATACACACATTTACTTAGAAGCTGCACATCAAATGCTGGGACCCAACTGAGGGGGGATTTTCAGGGGGGTTTCCCCAAGTGGTTTGAATTAGCTCTTGGGCTGCACCCAACTTTTCTTAGCCAGAACTGCTGGAACGTGGTTATTGCAGAACGATATTAAAGCATTAATCATCCTATTATAAAAAAGTTCAGTTAAGACACCAAAGGTTCCTGTTGTTCTTTCCAACTCTTATTATTTCATTTTCTTTGAGATCTAAGACTAACTCTAAAGAAAAGCTGGAATGCAAGTCACCGTGAAATGACGTACATTTCACTGCAGTGTGTGGGAAGAGCTGCCTGATTGCAAAACAGCAAAGCAATGTTGCTAAGCAGCTGCCTTAAGACAGTAATGTCTTTCTCTATCATACATAAAGATTTGGAATTCCTAAAATTTGCAGTACCAAAAAAAAACCCAAAACAAAACTCCCAAAAAATAAACTTCTGGTTATCTCCTTCTGTATTGGTAGAAAGAAGAAAATGACCAGCATCCTGTATACACTGACATTCCCGTCATTACTAAGGAAGATTAGTCAGAAATCATGAGAGTGAGAACCCATTCAACGTTCTTGCAGTTCCCCGTACACAGGAGTCTTTACTTTAGATAACTTGCTTCACTCTAAATTTGGCTCTTCCATGGAAAAGTTTCTCAGTAACATTCCACGCATGTAGCATGCGAGTCAGAAAACACCAAGTTAAACTGATAAATAAGGCTGTCTTTGAGACAACGCTAATCCTAGATTGCGTTATGGAGGACTTTACTCTAAGGCTGCATGCACCCTTTACTTGAGAGAGAGGCACGAGGAGGGAAAAAAGTCTGACTGTAGCTAACGCTGGAATCGTGCCCACTCTTCCTCAGCTGAAGTGAATCTACAAGCTCAACATCTTGACAGAAACAGGAATACGATGGCAGTAGGAGGTGGGGGGAAAACCCACACACCACAGAAAAACAACTTGTCTGTGAGAATGCCATTTTTGTTTCCATTTATTCAATCCTTGTTTGCTTACACTTTTTTCATTCAGAATATTAACCCCCCATCCCTACAACTTTTTTTCTTTTGTTCATTAAGAGGTTTGGTTTTCCCCTACATCTGTATTGCCAAAGACTAGGCTTTTATTTCTGTGCGGTACACAGATCTAGTAACTTTTCAGCATCCCCTACAGAACTGTTTTCTATCTGCACAGAGGAACCTCATATTCCCTAGCTGTATTCAGGGTACAGTAGCAGAAACCTCAGTACCAGCTCCTCACTATACTGTGCCCAAGCAGTATCAATTCTGACAGCACTGTCTAGGTGATGCAATGAGGAGCACAGCACCATTGCTCAAATGCAAGAATTCTGACGGGAAAAAACCCCACAGTAAAAGTTACTGTCAATATGAACTCACAGAAGCAGCTCAGAGAAACAATGCAAACAGAAGTACCATCACAAGAGCTCTGTTGGGCACATCACCCACAATATTTGCAACTCCAGGGAAACTGCAGAAAGGGTAAAGAAATGTGACCTGCTGCGCAAATGCCTCTGCTTGCTTACTGTCCAATGCTGCAGGAAAACAAAACCAGTAAGACAGATACTGCTCTTTGCTCCAGTCTTGTACTCAGCTCAGGGTGAAGAAAACTGGAGACACACCACAAGGACACAGCCATTCAGAAAAAGCAGAGCGAAAAAACGTGAAGAGGTTAATGGCCTAAAGAGTCAATGAGATATTTTTAAATTGGATAACAATGAAAAAGTCTTACAGATAGGCACAAAGCTTCCTAACTCTCTCTTCTACCATATACCTACATGTACATAGGTAAGTACACTAGAGGGGGAAACTGCAGCACCTCAAAATAGCAGAAAAATTGGGCAAACATTAATACTTTTACTCAAAACTTCATAATCAACAGATTTAGAAACTGGTAACTTCTACAAGCAAGAGCATGAGATCAAATTCTACAGACTCTGAATTTCTCCACAAATGTGACAATCTGGGAAATAAAATTGGCCTATGTCACACATGTCCCAAATGATCCATCTGGGAACAAACAGGGTTGCCTATAACTTTATACTGCATCAGCACTTGGTGAAATACAATCATAAACTGTAAGTAAATGCCAAAGATGCAGGTGCCCAAAATGCAATTTCATTTCTCAGAAAATAAATTAATAGCATCCAGCCAGGACATTAATGATGACCATTTTTTTTCTGAAACAGAGCAAGAAAATGAGTATAAATTATTATCGGAGCACAAGCCTATAAACAAAGACAATAAAATATCACAGACAGTGACTATAAGAATCCTAAACCAAGAAAGATTCTGAAGACGGCCTGTCAAGAAGCCTGGAGAGATGAAGCTACATCCACTACTTCAGCTGCTTGATCCCGATTGCCCTATGTGTCCTGTCTACTCTGCCCTCCGATCTGCAGCATATGAGCTAAAAAGCCCTTAATGGCAACTAGAAAACTAGTTAAGTTAGTTTTAAGATGATGCACATAGTGAAGCAGCAGCAATCAGCATTGATGCAAACAATATAAAAATACAAGGACACAAATTGCTCAGATGTACCCTGCAAAAAGTAGTTAAAAATTTGGAACCTGATCTACACTTTAGCTTGCATCTTAATTATGAAGAGTAAATATGAAGCTAGAATATATATTTGCTTTCACTGAAAGACCTAGGCACACATCTAGATTATTAAAATTAAAAAAAAATATTTGAGCAATCATAATCAAATAAAAGCTAGGAAACACAACATACATGTGTTTCATAGAAACTATCTGTGAGAATTTTTGGAAGCTGCAGCATAAAAATTTAAAATGTTATTCACTGACAAAGTGAATTTGCAACTCTAAACGATGCCACTGGTTAAAAATTCCTATGGTAGAGGTGAAGGACGAGCATAGAATCAAAGTGGAGAAAATAATAAGTACAAGTTCCCTAACTGAAACAGTTAACTAGCAGTTTCCTAACTGAAACAGCATTGTCAAGCTTTACTAGTAAGTTCTCTCATGTGCTTTGCTGTATTTGTAAAGGAGTCAGTAAGCTGAGAAAGCCATACATGCACACCCCACAAACATAGTGTAGAAGGAGCTGTAACGACTTATGTTAAGTGAACAAGCAATATGAACAACTGCTTATGAAATTCAATGGCATTTTTAAATTGTAGCATATTGGATGGAAGAAAAACATTTCTTAAGAAGACTACAGAAACCTAGCACTGTTTAGCAAGCAGAGCATACTACTGCATCCAGACAAGGACTCAAAAAGGAAGGGATGAAATACTGCTTACACGAGATTGCTCAACCCTATTATGTCTATACACACATGTATATGGCTATACATACATGAAAGACATACGTGTGTGTATATATAGCTACATACACACAGAAAATAAGAACATTTAGTTATAATTAACACCAACTACATCCATCAAACTTCAGCCTTCAAGTCTTAGGGAGTCCCATCTCTGCTCTAATCGTGATGGCTGACTCGCAGATGCTCTGAAACATCTGGCAGTGCCTTTCCTAGGAAAGAAGCCGTTGGGGTGGGAGGGCTGCATGCCCCCCGAGGAGGACAGACGCCGTGTTCCCAACCGGTTCCTCTCTGCAGTGCCACCAGAGGGCCGGCTCAGCCAGAGAAGGAGCTTTCCTGCCTCTCCATCCGAGTGGAGGACCACAGGGGCTGCAGTTTTAAGTACCTGGACAGCTTCTAGGTATCACAGCCAGCCCTTGCGCAGCAGTCCTCGTGTGTTTGCTATGAAGATGTTTCTACCCTAAAGCAAGCAGCTGGAACAAAAGACCTGAACAATAACCCTAGCGTAACAGGGCATGACTTGGTAAGTAATGTATCTGATTACAATTTTCTCCTACCAAATGCATGATCATCAGGGAGTGGCACACTGTCCCGGCAGGCAATGATTAATAAACATGACACATATTTATTGGCTGCTTGAGACTGGATCAAAGGATTTGAGGGGCCTTCAAGATTCATATCTGCAATGGTAAAATGCAAATATACCCACAGACTAAGCAGCGTTCAGTCAGTTTGTTCAGCGTGGCACTATGTGCCTACAGCTTTAGTGTACTGCCTGTGTTCAGGTTTTCAATGTCATCTTTTTGTTCAGTTGCAAATTAACAGCTTGTGCACTGACCCACATTTCCTTTCTTCATCTGTCAGGAGATGCTTGATTGCAGCACGTTGACGAAATTACAGAAGCACAAACAAGAAAGTGACATTAAGTGGAGAAAGTGTAAGCTAATTTCAAGCTTCTGAAAGGTTGCCGAGAACATGTGTGATGCTGAACAAGACCAGACTAACACCTAAAAATCTCTAAATACACCAGCAGCTGAGTGCTTCCGTATGACCTCTGACTTCTCACGCTGGAGACTTTAAGAGGTTACCACCCCAGGTGCCTGTCCTGGTGCGCTGCCGGGACCGCCCGTTCCTGCAGCACAGCCGGCAGAACCACGACCCTGCAGCTCTGCCACGACACTGGCAGCCCTCGGCGTGCCACCAACTCCAGTTCACACACGGCAGCCTGCTGACTGCGGCGCCTGGGACACGCAGGCTGCCGCCAAAGAACCA
>NW_010158524.1:0-1941 GCF_000695765.1 Mesitornis unicolor
TGCCAGAGGGAAGGGATGCCCTCCAGAGGGATCTGGGCAAGTTGGAGAAGTGGGCCCAGTTGAACCTCATGAGGTTCAACAAGGCCAAGTGCAGGGTCCTGCACCGGGGTTGGAACAATCCTCGTTACCGATACAGGCTGGGAGATGATGTGCTGGAAAGCAGCCCTGAGGAGAAGGACTTGGGGATACTGGTGGATAAAAAGTTGCACATGAGCCACCAATGTGCATCTGCAGCCCAGAAGGCCAACCACATCCTGGGCTGCATCAAAAGCAGCGTGGCCAGCAGATCGAGGGAGGTGACTCTGCTCTGGTTTGACCTCACCTGGAGCCCTGCGTCCAGCTTTGGAGTCGCCAACACTAAAAGGACACTGAAGTACTGGAGTGTGTGCAGAGGAGGGCGACAAAGATGACTGGAGCACCTCTTCTATGAAGACAGGCTGAGAGAGTTGAGGTTGTTCATCCTGGACAAAAGAAGACTTTGGGGGGACCTTATAGCGACCTTTCAATACCTGAAAGGTATTGACTATAAGAAAGCTGGGGAAGAGCTGTTCACAAGGGCATGTAGCAATAGGACGACGGCTAATGGTTTTAAACTAGAAAAGGGTAGATTTAGGTTTTACATTAGGAAAAATTTCTTCAATATGAGGGCGACAGGTCACTGGCACAGGTTGCCCAGAGAAGTAGTGGAGGCCTCATCCTTGGAGATATTCAAGGTCAGGCTTGATGGGGCTGTGAGCAACCTGATCTGGTAACATTGTCCCTGCTCACTGCAGGGGAATTGCACCAGATGATCTTTAAATGTCCCTTCCAACCCAATACATTCTATGATTCTCCTCAGCAATGAGCCAGAGACAGGTTCTTGCCTTTTGGACTGTGGTGTATAAAACCCCCTAGCAGATCCATGACTTTATCTATCTGTCTTCTTTTCCTTTCCTCTAAACCAAATCTGGAGGTGAACGTGACATAGCGCACGGTACAGCAGTGTGCTGAGCTGTGGCCACAGGGATGCAGGAGTAGCACATTAAGCCTCTTCTCTGCCATAGTTTACTCCCTTGGAGGCTGCTCGTCTCTCAGGAGTGACTCAGGGAGGGCCTGGGGAGGGTTGGGGTGTTGCCTTGCCCATCCCCAGGCCCCAAAGGAAACTCTTCTTGGAGGAAGGCAGCTGAACTCACACACTACCCAGTGGCTCACTGTTTTGAGAGTCGCAGTCCTGTGGGCTGCCCCCGCTGCTGGGGCCAACTGGGACACAAATGACCAAACCTTAAATGCTGGTGCAAAAGTTCACCTTGGAAAAGGGCGGCAGGAGTTTCAGAGGAAGAAGACTTCTTGTTTCTTGCTCTGCTCAGCCCATCCTGGCAAACAGCAGGACGTTTGAGAGGCTGAAGAAGACCCTGATTCAAGGCAATGCCATGTAGCCTAATACGGGGTGGACTGAAGTACTCCCCAGGAGAGCTGGTGCAACGCAGGATGGTGGTAACAGGGTTGAGAGCATTGAAAAACAAGGGCTGAGCAGCCTGAGCAAGCAGCCCTGAAGCAGCACTTGCTCTAACATGCTGCTGCTCAGCCCCCGCCGTGCTCTGGTGCTGCTGCTCGGGCTCCCCTCCCTGCCTGCTGATACGGCTGCACTCGCCCTTTGTCTCTTTCATGCTTTCCTACACAATTTTCACGTTATTCCTTGCCCCTGTGGATAAGGAGGACATGCATACATACCTGCCTGGAGGTCAGCACCAGGCTGGGAGCCAGGATTGCTCTTCCTGGAGTGCTGATGCTCCCCATGCATCTCAATTCAGCTTGCCCCGAAGTCACCTCCAGAAGAAGGAAGGAGATGGCTGGGAGTAAAATGGTATCTCATCTGGTTAGTTGGTGGATCTTCTCGACTCTCAGCAATAATTCTCATATCCCAGGTGGGCTTTCACACAGAATCACACAGAATCACAGAAC
>NW_010158525.1:0-9914 GCF_000695765.1 Mesitornis unicolor
GGTGAGCGGTGCCGCCAGGCCCGGGGATGGGGCCTGCGGGCGTCGTTTTGGAGGCTAGTGGGGGGCCAAGGCACAGGGGACGTGGGGACAAGCCGCTGTCTGGAGGTGGAGCGGGAGGAGGGCAGGCTGGCGGCGTCCCAAGCCGTAAGGCAATACCCGCGTGGCCACCTGGGCCTTTCCCTCCCCAGAGATCTTCTCCAGTGTGGCAAAACCTCACAATGGCTTGGGGTGCTCCAGAACAGCTCGTTTGCAGCAGGCAGCCCCTCGCTCCCCAGAAAAGGGTCGTGGGTTTCTTGCGGTTGTTGGCAGGGCAGTGGTTGCCAGTGTCGCACATCGTTTTGTAGCAGGACAGGTGTGCAGTGTCAACTGCTGTGCTGTGGAATCCTGACGGACACCAGCTTCTGTGTATCTTGAGTTAAATGTGTGTGCAGGATACCACGCTGACCTTGCGTTGTAGTGAAGCTGCTTGTGTTATCCACACCAGATTCCGAGCAAGGGGCCCACTGTGCCTGTGTGCCTTATCTTATTGCCGAAAAGGTATTTCTACAATGTAGATATGGGTCGAGCAGCATTGAGAAAGGCATAAAACAGAAATGGCCTTAGGCAGGGAGTCTGTCGTAGGAATAAGGCTTTGTTCACATGGGAAAAGGTGTGACAAACATGCTGTCAACTGAGACTGGCTGAGGTTAGCAAATACAGGGCAATGTGCCAGCGAAGGCAAAGGTATTGATGATTGTGTTAGTTGTTCAAAATAAAGCCTATAAATTACTTTGACTTAACTAGGAATGCTCTTCAGTCTGTAAGCTCTTGAAATGAGTGTGCCTCTTCCCTGCTGATGTTTTATAAATAATCCATTTCCAATGTGTCAAGGGTTGATGCCTTAAAGAATCTGAGATTCATAAAAATAAATACAGGACCAAAAGAGGTAAAAACGTGCTGCCTGGAAGTCAGATGTTAAAACTGGGGCGATGCTAAAGTTAAGTTGTCTTAATTCAGTTCCTTTGTGCTTGTACTGTAGCATGCAATCTAATTGTAATCTGTACACTGTGGCATCTTCAGTACCAACAAATGCCCATGCAGCATCCCCAGACCATATCGTGCAAAGGAAATCTGTAATTTAGTCCAGTGATTCCATTCTGCAAATTACAAGTAGAGGGAGTCTTTAATAAATGAGATATTGAGGCGGTTTAGTTGCCTGTAGCTTGAATTTTATTCCCCTTCCAAGCGTGTTCGAATGGCAGCTTTAGCCATAAAGGAGCGTTTGTCAGTCGTGCAAACAATGCCTCCGGTGTTCCCAGCACAAATAGCAGAAGTTTTGCTCAAGGCCGCTGCAGAAGGCGCCGAGTGCCGTCGCACTCACACGTGATGAGCCTGCTGTCTCTGGCTGGGTCCACACTGCAGTTCAGGCACGGTGAATCCAGCCTGTGCCCAGGAAGGTCTTGAGTCCTGAACATCCTGAACTTGTCAGGCGAGTGCTGTGGGTGGGTCCAGCCCAGTTTCCTTCCGTGGGAGCCTGGTGCTTTTGCAGGCAAAGGCACACTGTGCTGCCACGCTTAAATCAGCAATGCGTTTGTTTTCCACAAATTATCCAATCACTTTGTCAACCCACGTACGTATTGGTCATCAAAGCCTACGGCAAGGTAATTTCATTTTTCCTGTTAACATCTGTTGTAAGATGCAGTGAATAAATATCAGCTAGAAAGCAAAACTGACCTTTCCCTGTGTTCGTGACACCTTCTAGTTTCTCCAATAAATAAAGGAGGAGTAATACAGAAGTCTCATTTCCTGTACAGCCTTGGGTGAACCTACAAGTGCTGAAGACTTGAGCCAGGATCTGTGGAAAATTCGTTGCTGTCTGTGATGCGGGTCAAGGGCTTGAATGAAGTGCGTTTTTTTGTCCTATAATTAAATAATGTATCATAACAATTCTGGAGAGAAGTGAGTGGAAAGGTGCAGCAAGAAGGCTTTCAGAAAGCAATTAGGAGTTTAATTAAATCCAGGAACATCTGGAGAGCTTGCCTGGGAGAACTTGAAAAGCAAAATGAGCGACATGCATAACAGCAGACAACATTCAGCAGCTCTCTTTAATGCAGAGCGTGTTTGAATTTAGTGAGTGTGGAGCTAACAGAAGTATTGGACAAGTGATACAGGCATTGAGTTGTGGTGGGAAGCTGCTGTGGTGGTTAGAAAGCAAAAATGGATCTTTTGATCTGAAGAAAGTGAGGGTTTTTTTCAGGTTTCTCCTTTTCTGTCTTTGTTTGTATTTGTCAAGTGTGTTTAACCAAAATATTTGCCTGCTCTTGTCACCGTTTTTAAAGCTGAAGAAACTGTAGTGACATCATGGAGGTACTTACAGACATGGAAGTATCGTTATGAAAGGAAACTGAGGTTAGGAAATCCTCCTTCTGGGTGACTCATGAATGTGTTTCACCTCTATGCTTGCATTCATGACCCATGTAGAGAATAGTCTGGATTGTTTCACTTGGTCTCCTTAATCCTATAAGAGGAAAAGGATGTGTAAATTGAAAGATACCAGTTCAGAAACCAGCACACTTGTTTTTCTAAACTCGTAGGATCTGTCTGAGGTGGTGCTGCAGGGGCCAAAGAACGGACACGTTGAGAAAGGCCACAGAGAGAACGTCATCCCTTTATTAAACAGAGTGTTCAGGATATTTACATTTTATGCCTTTAGGGACTGGTCTTTAGGGAGAATCTTCCCTGTGAGCAGATCGCTCTCAAGTGACAAGGGGTTACTGGCTTTCCTTCATCAGTCTTTTAACGTACCTGATGACTGACAATGTGAGGAGCAGCTTGTGGTCATGGTGACTTGCCTTCTGCCCTGACAGCTGACAGGACTTTTTTATTTTGGGGTAGATGGGTTTTTGTTTGTTTGTTTTTAAATTCTTATGTCTCCAAGCACTTGACTATAATTACTTCACAAAGTGAGAGGAGAAGCTGTCAGTCGTGTCCAGGGTCTGCCTTAGCTGCATTCATGGGCCTAAGCTTCAAGATGCCTCTTTAGGTGCTGGTATTGTAAGAACTAGATGAGTCCAGAGAATATCTTGTGCAGAGAGATGCAATTTTATGTAAAATCTTACAGCAGAGGATTAATCTGGGGTCCTAGGCAAACTCCTCTGTTGGAAGTGATCTGTGTCTCTTGTCTAATGCAGATGTCTGCTCCTTGCTCTTGTTACAGCATTGCCTCCTTGCTTAAATATCTTTCTACTGTCATAACTTCATCATATGCAGATATTTTTAGAGTAGAGTGATATCGCTTCTGATCTTTTCTTGGACGGCTGTCTCTGGTCGTGGTGGCAGTTGAGCTCAGGAGAGTGCCTTGCCACCTGGCTTTTCTGGCTGGAAACCATTCCCAACTTTGTACCTCTTGCTTTGCACATAATATCAAATGAAGGTGAAAGATCTGTTACTATAATAAAGTGAGCTGAAAACGCAGGAGTGCTTAGTTCCTGAAAAGCATGTTTAGCTTTCTTAGTTCAGAGCAGTTCCCTCTTCAGCAGTTGGGTGACTTCTTACAGGACCTTGCTTTTGGCAACCAGTGGTATAAATCCCTGATAAGAAACCAGCTGTGGCATCTGAGGGAATTCGGTGCATCCGTCTTGTCTGACAGAAATGTCCCAAACTCTGAGATGAGGGACATCCAGTAGACAGGCCGAAGTGAAGGCGTTGGTGGGTTCATCTCTAAGGTCTCTAGGGTGGAGGTGTCTTTTTCCTCTTGGTGTAATTGTCTGTGCAGTGGTGCCCTGTTTGAGTGGGGCTCCTTTCCACTCGTGCACAGTGACTAATAATCCCAGGCTGTGTTTTTCAGCCCCCTTTCTAAAGGCTCCTGTCCATATCTCCTAGAAAGTCAAGCAGAGCAGAGTATGTGGACTGATGAGCCGATAACCTAGCCTGGCAGATCAAGATGTGGAGCTGGACAAACAGTGCTCTTCAGGACCTCTGTTAAAGCTCAGAACAGATCAGAGAAGAGATGTTCATAGATGTGGAAACCCTATAAACAGAGACGTTTCCCAGGCCTGGGATCCCACCTGGTTGTGTGAAGGAGGAGAGTGTGGTCTCCTCTGAGCCAGCTGCCTCTTGTGCCACAGCAGAGGCAGCTCCTGGGAGGTGGAATTGAAACCTGCTCTACCCTCACTCTGTTTCATCAGGGGGAGGAAGGTCCCGGGTGAATGAGGTTATCTCGCACCGATTCAGTCTCATACTTTACAGCTTTGCCTGGTCCACAAAGAGCAAGACAGAAGAGCTGTTACAAACAATTGTATTTTCACCTTGCATCTTTTCTAACCCGCAGCCGCAGAAATCTACGCAGAATGAAGATGTCAACTTTCCTGGCCACCTCACTGTCCAATATTTACTTTGCTTTCTTTTGTCTTTTCTTAGTCCTTGATGTCTTTCAGCGAGCTCCCTGTTTGATTTAGACCATAAAGGCAGCAATAATTCAGTTAAAATACACAGATCTGAGCCATCTTCAGAGTGTTACAGAGACTGATACAGGAACATGTAACTTAATTTATTGTTTTCCACCTTCTCTGTTAATGAAATACAGCTCTAAATAGTTACATGCGCGTCTGTGTTCATGTCATCTCAAAGTAAATTACCTGCAGAAGAAATGCCATATTTCTGCAGCTCTGACATCGATTTGTTCCATGACCTTGACAAGCAAAGACTCAATGCACCCGTTTTCCAGTCTGTAAAATAACCACGTGTCTTGTACAGCTCCATAGCACTCACAGCTGCTTTATCACAGGACTGCTGATAATTACTGCCATGGTACATGAAACACAAACGCACTCGTTCTGTGTGTGCATGAAGTGCTTGATAAGAGGCGGGACACATGGCAGGAAAGAAGCCTTAAGTGTAACCATGTGTACATGAAAGCTTCATTGTTGGCTTTTACATGCTGAAAAAGGTTGGCTTCTGACAGCTGAGAGGACATTCAGAGGGGCTTGTATTTGTCTCAAGTAGTATTAACCTTGGAGGCAGAGAAGTTCATGTGAAATCTTATACTTGGAAGTCTGCATGTGCAAAACATGCCCAATAATGTCACGGGTCAGTGCCAGCAAGGGGGGTGTCTGCAGGGGACGGCCAGAGCCAGCCCTCTGTCCTGCTCCCCTGGTCCCTGTGGGCTCTTCTGAGGAGCTTTTATGCAACACCGTTTCCATCAAAACATAACTCGGAGGTCTCAGCTTTGCTGTCATTGACATGTTTTGTTGTTTACCTGCTGCTCCAGACAGCTTTGTGTGGCTCAGTTTTCGTGCTGTGGAAGAGCACTGAAATATATTAATGGCTGTTGCAGCTCAAGCGAATCAAGTCCATGTGTTTGTATGTGTGAGGACAGAGCGACTGTGAAGCCTGCTTCAGGGTCTCCTGAGCTTGTGTCAACTCCCATATGAGGGCATGGACTGGAAGGAGGAAGATTTTGTTATCTTGGGAAGAAGAAATACAGAAAGAGGAGAATTTCACGCAGTGATTGCATGAGAGGACTCAGAAGAGTGCAGGGTTTGAAATCTGTTTTTTTTGAGCAGTTAACTTTTCAGTGCCAGTGGGGTGATGTACCAGCCTAGGCCATCAACTTGAGCCTTATTTTTAGTGATTACAAAAAGCGAATGTTGTTGACAGTTCTGCCTCTGGCTGAAATTTGGCAAGCGCGTGAAAAATGAAGACTGTCTTCATTTCTGAAGAAAATGATGAGTATTTGAAGGGCCAAAACCTTTAAGTAGAAGACCAATGTCCGAAGGAGTTTGAAAGCATCTGATGAGACAGAATTTAAAGAATTGAGGCTGCTAGAAGATCCATAGTAGAGAGGCACAATTCTCATGGTCCAGTGCAGCAGTGTTTAATAAACAAACCTGTGCTTGCAGGGCCAGCTTTTAACAAGCTGTGCTTCACTTCACAGATGTGAGATGCCTGAGGAGGCTTCCTTCTGCTGATGCTGGACATGCCTGGAGCAGACCTCTCTGAGCTTCTCTTCTCCAAGAGAGAAACCAGTACCTTTAGACCTCAATTCACCTGCTGTAGATGTGTTCCTCAGGATAAGATAAGCGTTTGCCTTCATCCAGTAACTGTAATGGCCCTGAGCTTGCTCAGGGAAGACACTTCCACTGCAGATGCTGCATTTCATTAGCAGAGTCCTCTACCTTGTGCACTAACAAGTCTCTGGAGAGCTGAGGATGCAGACAGTCCAGTCCCAAGGCGTATAAGACTGCCTTGCTCAGGGGTCCCGGATAGGTTTGCTTGAGAGTCTGATGCAGTTCTGCAGTTGCAGCTCTGTGTGGGTATGCTGTGAACATAATTAAAATGAAGTGGAATGCCAGCTGCCTGCAGGCAGGGCTGTTCTGGCTGAAGCATTCAGAATCTGATCTTGCTTTCTGTAAGCTTAAATCTCTAGTCTATAAAGCAAATTTTGCTTGGTTCCTTAGCATATTGAGGTTAAACTTCAGTTAGTGTGTGGAACTTTGTGGTGATGGCCTTTTTCTTTTGATAATATTAAGGCTCCTCAGGAGACCCTCAGTCCAGTATTCAGTGCTGCGTTTCAGGATGTACAGTGAATAAAGAGCAGGTTGTGTGCTGGAGATTACAAAAAGTACTGATGGTGCTCACTGATTACATCAATGAGCACAGGGGATTCTTGTCACAGGCACCCTTCATTCTGACTCTTGCTATTTGAGTGATTTTCTTTACATCCAAGCCAAGACACCTTCCCATTTGCCTTATTCAAGAAAGCATGATCAAAACCACACTTCTGCCCATGCTAGCATTCTCCAGCAAGCATTTTAGGATCTTCACCGCTGCCTCCTCAGGCTGTGCCCACATCCTTAATATTCCTGGGGGCCAAAAGTACACTTTTGCCTTGCAGTGGTATGCAAAATGTTTTGGGTTCCTTTGTGGTTGACACAGTGGGCCATAACTCTTACTTATGCCCATGTGTTGTGTTTCCAGCTGGACAGAGCTGCCTGGGGACAGCCCAGAGCACAGGAGCACAGGGACACAGTGCATTGGTGCTGCTGCCCCGGGGTCGCCTGGGGCGGCTGAGCTTGGGAGGCTTGTGCGGAGGAGGAATCTCGATCCCCCAGGAGGTCAGAGCAGGGCAAGAGCAGCTGGAGGTGGAACTTGAGCTCTCTAAGCTGTTAGGGTGGCTGGGAGTGGTGAGGACAAGGCGATGTGCTGGTCAGTAAGGCAGGTAATGCAAAGACATGCCTTGCAGTGCTGGAAGGGAACAGGCTGCCCAGAGAGGTTGTGGAGTCTCCTTCTCTGCAGACATTCAAACCCCGCCTGGACGCCTTCCTGTGTAACCTCATCTGGGTGTTCCTGCTCCGGCAGGGGGATTGGACTGGATGAGCTTTTGAGGTCCCTTCCAACACCTAACGGTCTGGGATTCTGTGATTCTGTGTGTGAAGGGACATGGGGCTGAAGGGGATGCCCCAAGTGGTGGGGCTTCACTGGAAGGACAAAGTTTCCCTGTCTGACTTCTCCCATGGGCCAGCACAACAGATGCAAGATGGATTGGGTGGCTGATCCTCAGCCTGTTATGGTTAGTGTTTGACTTTTCCAGCTGGATAATGCCTGATCTGCTCATCTTCTGGCTGCGAGAACAGCAGCTGGCACTGGGGAGGGATCAGGATCGTGGGGCTGGGGATGGAGAAGGCCGCTGCCAAAAGGGCAAGTGCACCCTATGTTGGGTTAAGCTACTCCTGAACAGCTCTCTAAAACATCTTCTGTCTTTGCTCTCCTGGTCTGAAGGAGAGGAGTCAGTGAGCCCTTCAGAGTTTTTTTTCCCGATGAGGATGTGCAGTTATTTGTGACAAGTGTCAGGCCTTCAAGCTGAAGTACTTTTTTATTTATCCTTCACATGGAGATTCTGCCTCCACAGGTGGAAGTGCTACATGGCTGGCAGGAGCAGTTTTCAGAGACCCCTGTGGTAATTTTTAGGGCACAACTTGAAGTCCTGCTGACTTCTGTGCGATTAGGACTTGCACAGAGCTCAGAGGTGGCCATTTAGGGAGGAGATCTGGAGAGGTGCACCTTTCTGGGTTCTTCATACTGTCTTTTTGGTTCTTCATGCTGTCTCCTGTAGCAGGTTGTTCAGCAGTGGTCTTCAGTGAACAAGGCTGAGAAGGTTTGACCTGTACCAAGGTCTGTCTTCGTCCATCCCAAAGGGGATGCCTGTGCTGCAGTCATTTCTGAGGCTGCATGGTGAGATTGTGGCACAGGCATAACTCGCACATATCTCAGTGTTATTAAAGCACTGAGCTTACGTGCTGCTGACTAACTGGTACCTAGTTATTTCTAGGCTTTTTTTGCCACATGGGTGAGCTCAGGGTCTGAGGAACTGCTTCTGACTGCTGTGGGTCAGTGCCGAGAGTTTATTTCCTACAGCCTGCAAGGGGCTGCTGCCACAAAATGGGATTGTGGCCTTTTGACTAGAACATGTCTTTGAAGACACTTCTGGGAGAGCTGGCGGCCGCTGGTAAGTAGCTCATCTGGGTGTCCCTTGTGTAGGACGTGGGTGTTTGATTTTATTCCCTGAATTGGTTGCATGTTCCTGCAAAGGAAGCAAAACCTGTAGATAATTGTAAAGTCTACTTCTTTTATTTACTTTTATTTTTTTGCCAGACCTTAGTGATTTGATTGGCAAGCTGGAAAGCAATGTGTAGTGACCAGAGAGTTTTCAGCTTCTCTAAAGAGCAGTCCTTGGAAGCAGAGAGGGTGACCGGCTCAGGCCACCTGCTTGCCAGCAGAGAAGTGGCTCGCAGTGGTCTGTGCTCCTGCCTGCCGTTTCATTGAACATCTCTTGGGGTGGAGCTGCCCGCTTTGAGCACAGCGCTGTGGATGGTGCATGGAAGGCTCAGGTGCTGCTTCTTGGAAACCTACTTGTATAAATGTCCTGACACTTATTCTCTGTGGTTAATGACCGTTTCATTTTTACAGCCTTTGATTTCGATTGACAATGTGGCTTGCTCGTCCTGGCAGTCAGCCTGAGTAAGGCAGCTGTACCTTCTTTTAATAGGAACTCTGACCTGTGCAAAACGACTCATCATTAATACATCTCTGTAACGGTTTGTTTATTTCAGCTCCTTTCCATGCTTCTCTGTCTAATGGTTTTTATGCTGTTTTTTGCTTAGCTTATCAAGCAGCAGATTCTCTCCCTCCAGTTTAGGAAGGTAAAATTGCATTGCATTAAACTGCTCTGACCAAACACTTTGCTGAATCTGACTGCACACGATTAATCTGTAATGCTTTGGTACTAATTAATTAGTAGAGAGCCCTGAAGTGATCTAACAGCGTTATTCTGCATTATTGGATCCCTAACACTTGCTTGAACTGCAGACAGCAAAGTGAATGTTCATTGTAATTTCTGTTAAGGTGCAAGAAAATTTCCTTGTTCATAGCCAAGGATGGGTGGTCAGCCACTTCTTGATATTAAAGTGAGACTTCCATACAGAGACATTAAAAATTAGATGTGCCTGCCCAGAGACTTTCAAAGAAGAAATTTTCTTCTCCTACCATCCTGTGCTTTATTGAGAAAATCTTCATTCATTTGAGCTCTGCCCTGAAATGCACTTGTAGGCTGTACTTTTGCCTCTGGCAAAACAGCACATTTGGGAGTCAATTAGCATTGCTGATTTGCTGCAGAAGCAGGTAGAGGAATGATAGTGGAGGGAAAGGGCTCTCCAGAACATCCCTATAGCTGTGGGATCACTAACCAAAAAGTCAGGAAAATAAAATAATGATGAAGGGGAATACACTTCTCAAATTTCCTTTTTCTGCAGACTGCTTTTGTATGGAAATCCCTCTTTAATGTAAAAAGGCTACTGAATTGCCCATGTCCTCTTCCCAGGCTCCAGAGAATTTTCTGCAACAAAGATGCAGCTTCAGGAAGGCCTGGAGGAAGGGCG
>NW_010158525.1:9945-14136 GCF_000695765.1 Mesitornis unicolor
AGATTTCTTGAATGCTTTGAATTACTGGTTCAGAAAGCAGTTTGAATTGGACAAGTCTCCTTGCAGCTGGAGTGAGTCAGCTGAGAGCCCTGGTCTCTACCCACCCCTGTGACTAATACAATGGTTTATTTGAAAGATTAAACAGAACTTGCAGGGCTTCCTGCCAAGGGTGCATTGGGCAAGTCTCCTCTGAGCCATCTGCTGTGCTTGTGGAGCCTCCAGCTTCTGGTGACACTGCTTTCCTAAAGCATTCAGTAGCCTTTGCTGTTATTTCTCTTTACTCTGGGATTTGCACTGAGTGGACCAGACTTATTCCTGGTGTTGCCTGCTGGTATCAGTGGCATGGTGCTGGGATTAAACTTGGTCCTGAGTGTCACTGTGTGTGCGCGCATCACTTTTTAAAGATGCTGATCTGGTTGCTCTGCTGCTGGGGTAAAACATGTTCATTGGTGCTTGGGAAGTTCCTTATGTGGATCTAGAAGGCATTTACTGGTCTGGGGCTGGGGATCTGTATTGAAGGGGCCATCAAAACCCCACCAGTAGCTGCCTTGGTACTGGATTGTCTGCCTTGCTTTTTGGAAACGGTAGGTTTTTTCCCTGCGGGTGGAGTATGGAAAGGTTTCTCTGGTCAGAAACAGCTGGTGGCTCCCCTTTTCCTGGCCCAGGAGTTGTGTGAAGAACTGCGTGCCAGGACTGGTCTCCTGGGAACCACTGATTTCCACAGAAAAGAGTCTGAGCTGTGGCACCTGTTTTTTACTCCATCCCACACATGTGTTTGGATATAGACAGTGCTTATGCCCTCATTCAGTAGATGGGTCAAGTTGCAACAGCCTTAGCTGCCCCTGTCCCATTCTCCTACCCAACACAAAGTGCCTGGGAGCTGGATGAGGCTCTGACTGCATAGCAGTTGTCTGTTGCTCAGGGATTCATCTCCATGCATCTCTTACAAACCCAGTCTAGCAGGAAGCCTGAGTGAAAATCCTAGCACTACAGGATGTCCAGGTAAGTTTTCTGGGTGGATGAAGCAGGCAGTTGCTGTGGCTGGAGCTATCCCGGCACCTTCAGCCATGCGTGCAGTTCAGTCCCTGCTGCGGAGCCTGTCAGTGCACCTGACCTTGCTGAATTCATGCTAAATGTGAGGTTTTTTGGTGTTTTTCCTGAACAAGTCTGCTTCCTCAGCAGGTAGAGCATGAGTAGCAGCAGCACCAGCATCCTGCCTGCAAGCCGGGGGCTGCTTGTGAGGCTGGGTCCTCCGTGGAGCCCTCACCATGTGCTATGAGCCCTTCTGCTCGTGGTGGAGCTCTGTCAGGAATGGTTTGGGGGTTTGTTCCACCTCTTGCATGTCTCTGGAAGCTGATCACTTGTTTAAGGAATGTCTTTCACTGCTGAAAATTATATAAGTAGAGCTGCCAGCTACTGGTTCTCTTGCAATATTTGCTGTTTCTCCTAAGATCCTTGCACTTTAGACCTTGGGGTCCTCTCTCCTAGTGTAAACATGTAGTGTTTTAATTGCAGAGGGGAAAATGAAAGAAGAAGCTTTTCCCTTCCAAGAGCCCCGGAGCACTATGCGAATGAAGACCCAACTTGGAATTAAATATTTTTCCTTTATTTAAGAAAGCCCAGATCTGGGGCCTCTCTTGGTGATGCTCCAGCAGGGTTGGCAGTGCTGTGTGAATACGCTGATTTATTGCTATCATTGAATAGTGCCTAAATGACTGGAGAATCTAAGGTCCATTTTTAAGCTTCATAGATTGCACTGTTTGGGTAGTTCTGGCTATTTGGATGTCCCAGCCTGAACTTGGAGGTCAATGCCTGAACTCATGGAGTATGCAGTGTGAGTGCCTACCTGCAGCAGTGAGAGGTTAAATGGGGAATGGATGTCAGCTTCACATATAATTCCTGAGCTCAGAAAGCTGCAAGCCAGGCTCAAGGTCTTCTTCAGTGAGCTGTCCCTGCAGCAGGCAGCTTTTCTTAATTCAAAGCTTTCGAAGAGGGCTGTTATTCAGTTCATGCTTGGCCTGAAATTACAATGTGAAGTCTGCACAAATAAAGCCAAATCCCAGTGAACAGAACATCACTTGAAATGCTGATAGTGCAGTACTGGGAAGGTGAGGTTCGCTCTGTTAGGGTTGTGCTCTGAGCCTGCTGCCTGGTCAAAGAAATGTTCTGGTGTGATCAAGAGCTGAAATGGTTCTTGACACTCCTTATCCCGGTAGCCATAAGGGCTAAGAGAAGGGGAACATCTCCCAGATGACACTTTAAAGTGACAAAGTCATCTCAGGAGTGAAAAAACAGTCAAATACCCTAACACTGGACTGGACTTGTGAACAACCTAGTGCAGGGATGGTGGGAGGGAAGAAGGGCGTTTACAACAGAAGTGCAGGCTTCTGAGACAAGATAGTGAAGGGGACCCTTTGATTTTTCTAGTACTTTGCTCTCTAAGAAATGCTTCTTAAATCTTCCAGGAGCACCTTCTGCGCAATCATTTCTCAACTGACGGAGGAAACCCAGCCACTATTTGAAACCACTATCAAATCCCGTTCTGTGTCCGAGGACTCTGATGCTAAATTCACGTGCATAGTGACAGGTAACAGTGTCTTCAGTGAATAACCTGGCCCTGCCTCACTTGCTGGACATGTGCTAGTTAAATCCTAGAGCAACTGATAACAAGGCAACTTATTAACAAGTCTGCTGCTGTCAGACTGCCAAGTAAAGATTGAGCAATTGCATGATGATTTCAGCTTTAATTTAAGGGGGCCGAAAAACACCTGAGATTGTGAAGAGGCAAAGGCATAACCTAACATCTCAAACAAGGCAAATTAAAGACCAGAAAATGGAATATGCTGGTTACTGCTTGGGCCAGGTACATTTTATTGTCCTAACCTCTGTTAATCCTGGACTCCATAACTCAGGATTGTGCAGTTTTGAAGTCTAAGGCCATCATACTGGAGCCAACTTTGGCTCTCTTTGGCTGTAAATGGTTATAGAGTGCAGCTGCATTTGCATCAGAGATAAACTTCTGTGTTTGTCAACGTCTGAACTAAAAGCAGGTTTCTGCCCAACAAGCTAAAATCTAACCTTGGGCAGGAAGGAGTTAGGCCAACAAGAGGAGAAGGGGAGGCTGCAAAAGAGAGCAGTGTGGTGATGTGGCATGCCAGTGCTTTGGTGTAAAAGCAAGTGGCTCCTTTGCTGATGAGTTTTTGTCCTTTAAACACAGAGACTAAAACCTCGATTTTTTACATAGTATGTACTTGATTACATCTCTGTGGTCCTTCTTGATGTTGCACACCTTATTTATTCTGACAGGTTACTCAGTGAGATGTTAAACAGGCTTGTAAGTTTTGGAAGGAGAATTGTGTATCCAGTGAGCCTTTTAGTCACAAGGATCAAGACTTTTCTAAGATTTAGGAAATCTGGTTTGCCATTAGAAACATGCTGTAAATAAGGTGTGTACCAGGAAACACAGACTGAGCCCTTACAAGAGCTGCCAGCTTTGAATTTGTGGCTCTTCTCACAGGGATTCACTTGTTTTACAGGTCTGAACTTGCAGGGGTACAACTGATAAATTGATTTCAGCAGACCTGCTTCTAGAGCAAAAGTGGGCTGCTCGGGAGGTACCTCCAAGCCATGCTCCTCAGTGATTCATTAAAAGAACTTTCCTAATTAAAGTTTTCTAAAAGCAAAAGTTTGACACATTGTGTGGTAGCATTGAACTCACTGTTCTGTGAGCCATGAGTTTCAGCGGTCAAAAAATTAGTGATGTTTAGATATGCTAGGAAATCCTGAGTAAGAGCTGATACAAGTCCCTCTTCCACTGCCTGTTGCCGGAAAGTACAGAAGTGCTGCAGGCCAGAGTGTGGCTGCTCTGTGATCACTCTGATCAATGGGACAGAGTCCAGTTGGAGGCCTGTATCTAGTGGAGTCCCCCAGGGGTCGGTACTGGGACCAGTACTATTCAATATATTCATCAACAACCTGGACGAGGGAACAGAGTGCACTGTCAGCAAGTTTGCTGATGACACCAAACTGGGAGGAGTGGCTGACACGCCAGAGGCTGTGCTGCCATTCAGAGAGACCTGGACAGGCTGGAGAGTTGGGCAGGGAAAAAATTAATGAAATTCAACAAGGGCAAGTGTAGGGTCTTGTATCTGGCGAAGAACCATGGACCAGTATAGGTTGGGGACTGACCTG
>NW_010158526.1:0-12051 GCF_000695765.1 Mesitornis unicolor
ATATAAACAATTAAACCAGTCAAAGGAAAAACAATACCTGATACTTCTGTTTAGTTTTTCAGCTCCCTAGGATTTCAAGTACAACCTGGTTTATGTAACTTGTGAACACACTGTCAAGACCGTGCCCTAGACTCATATGCCCTATAAATGGAACATATTTAAACATAAAATATTTTTCTCCTACAATTTACAAGAGACAAAAAAAGAGATTTAAACCAAGTATTTTTAAGGGAAAAACAAAAACAAACAAACAAACCCCAACAGTAAACCAAGGCAATAAAATAAACAGCAAACAAAAAGGGAAACCTTATTTTCTCATAACACATTTCAAAAATTGTTAATCCTAGTATAAAAGAAATTTGTGTAATACATAATAATAAACAGATATTTATCTAAACATCACCAAAAATAAGTTCCTCATTTGCACGTTCTAAGTATAAACATACATATTAAAAAGTCCAATTTGGGCAGCAAATGGCACACACGGTACTTACTGTAGGTATCTAGTTAAACCTGGCAATTTAGCTTGTTGGCAACCACCATGGAAAGGTCTTTGTACTTGATTTAGTACTTTTTTAAATCTGAATGTGTAAGTTTAAGCTTTCAAAGTAGGATTTTTAATTAAAGGTAACAAGTGCAAATTCACTAAGTAAGCCACTGCCCTCCACTCGCTCTGATGCTAAAGGTGTGCTTTATCTCCGTTTCAAGTGATACTGCATTTTAAAAATTAATTAGTAGCTTGCAAGAACAGCCACACATTATTGAGTAAGTAACAGCATTTAAGTGAAACAGATGAAATATTGGTAAGCAATGCAGACCACAGTATAAGTATGTGAAGGGGGTCATAGGCTAATCCCTATTGATTTTCCAAGTATGCGTACAGCACCGCTGGGAAAGGCCAGTTCTGTTGGCAATCAGCTAGCACAAATACATTATAAATCTTACTGTCCACCTTCACTGATCAGTGTCACTTACTTCCTCCACTACAGACCATGAGGAAACTACAACAAATCCACTGACAAACAACCAGGAAAGCATTTCAAAACCTTTTTCCTAAAGTGTCATTTTTGAATGCTTGTGATGTGTGTACAGTAAAACAGAAGCAGGTTTCAAGGAGCAATATGGTACTCATAATAACTGTTCAAAGACATCGTCCACAAGAGAGAGACTGGATCATGTAGAGGAGGAACACAAATAATGCCGAATAAGTCATTCACATTAATCTTACAAACTAACATGAAAATTTGGAGCAAATACTTTGCATTAGCCCCGTGTTTACCTGTTGATGGAGGGAGTTGAAACACATAGACTTCCCAAAGCTGAAGACAATATTGCCCTAGCAGGGAAGGAGCAAGAAGACTGCTGTCTAGGACTGCATACAGTAACCACTTTCTAGTGCAAAATTCACAGCACTGCAGAAGAAATAAGCTGCAGCTGCAACTGCACTCCCTTGCTCCTGAATGGATCATTCCAGGTACTCTTTATTCAGCTGAGTGCCATTCACTCATGAGTAAACTAACTGATAGCAACCCAGATTCGTGCTCATTTATTAATAAGGCTCCAGGTCACCACAGTGCTTCTGACTAAATTCCAGATTGCTGCAAAAGGAGCAATTGAGAGGATCAATTCACTTCCTCCCCTAGTTTTGTCCACCTTCTCTTTTTCCTCCAGGAGCGAACACTAGAAAACTCAAGTTCATTCAGGAACACTGCATGTCATTTTAGAAAGGCCACTAAAAAGAGTTTTCTAAAAACAATGAGATAATGAAGACGTTCTGGGGAAAAATTGTGTCACAGAAGCCCATTTGTTTTCTGTTTTTTCTTTTCAGCAAGCACTGCTGCAGTTAGGATATTTTTTTAAGAACCACTCAGCTGCCACTGTGACGAAGGCTGTTCCTGGGCATTTTCAGCCACCGATGCAAGCCCAGGATTGCTGTGGCACAGATGAGGAGCTCAGTGTTTTACATATTCAGACTCAAAGATTCAAAGCCATGTGCCTGCTTCTACAAGGCACAAAACAAAACAACACAATTCATTCCCTTGATCCACAATCCATATTCTTCATCTCCTTTCATTGCTGTCCTATGATGAAATTTCCTGTTCAGGAATGGCAACAGCACTGCAAAGCAGCCAGAGAAGCATCCAGGACTTCATCTGATATGAAAAGGCTTGAACAGACTGGTTTTCTTCTCAGACATGTAGTAAGAACAATTTACCGCAGTAATAACACGTCTGTCTTATGGTTTTTTTCCTATACATTTCATACAATTCATTATGAATACCTATGAAAGATCACAAATTGAACAGATTCAGGAATGCTAGAGTTTCACAGATTTTTCCTTTATCGTTTTGTTTTGTTTTTAAGAAATGTTGCTAAATACACTGTAATGTTAGATGCTGAAAGAAAAAAAAAAGATCCATGGGTCCAAACTTGTCCTAGCAGTAGCAAAAAGCTCCAGTGGCCAGAAGGTAACTCCTATGTGGAGCACTTTAAAATCTTAAGGCTTCACTAATTGACTTAGCGGGAAACAAGGACAGAGTTGTTAAATGCAGAAATGAGGTACTGAAAAAAAGAGTAAAATACAACTTATTTCATGTTATTATTATCATCTCGGGTATATGAAACGAGACTGATGGGCTGATTTTGGAAAAAAGTAGTGCTTATGCAAAAGCAATGTAGGAGCTTTACAACAAGTATATAATACACTTAAGCAGCTAATAAAGTTAAACACAATTTGGTTAGGTTCAGATCAGTGAGGAAGTAGTATTTGAATCGGTTCTGTATAAACTAAGCGAAGTGCAAAATCAAGTTGCACTAATTACTCTGTAGATGAGAAGTTCTGAATCAAATACTTTCACTGTGCAATGAGGCCATGCTACAATGGGCAATTCCAATCTCGATGTACATAACGTATCAAAGGCATACAACATCTAATTCGCCACTTTTTTAAACATACCAGATTTAGCAGTTCTCCGTGCTGAAAGTGGAAAAACCCACTAGCTTCCTCTAAAAATCAGTAACACTCCTCAATAACTTCTATGGTATTGGCTTCTGTGGGAAACTCGATTTCCATTCGCTTTCGGTACAGCATGTGTTTGTAGAAAGAAGCATATAAAAGGAGCTCAAAATTTCCATTTAAAAATATCATTTAATGGAATTTTAAACTGTCTAAGAAGATGGATACACTGTGTTTGTTTTCTACATTAATGACCTATAAAAAAATGGATTAGACCATAAATACAGTATTTCTTGCAACAGCCTTTACTAAAAATGCTACTACTTGTGTTTATCATTTATGTCCTCATATGCAACCTCAAAACTGATTACACTTTAAACCATACATAACTTGCTGTGTTTTTCATTTTGAGTCATATTGCAAACATTTTTATAACTCTCTTAATATATTCCATACTTTGTATTCTTATTGATTATGAATATTTCTTTAGGAGATTTTATTGCATTTCAAATAAAAAATGTTAGGTATTTAAAAAAAAACAGAAAATACTGTTGCAACGTATATACTTTTCTTTCTCGTGATAATTCTAATATAAAATTTGTTAGCATGAATATTTGCAGACTATCGTTTTTCACATTTTAAACTCAAGCGATAAAATGCAAGCAGCTATTTATATAGGGTACTGCGTAAGTTCCAGATTTTTTTTTCTCAAATCTCTATTTAAGCTGTTGGGCTGAATCCATAATTGCTTTGAACACTTAGAAAAATTAATATACCAAAGGAGTGTCCATATACAACATCATGGTTTTATATCAGGTATACATTATCTTTCCTAATTACTACTGCAGTTTGCAGACTGAAATACAATTTATATTTAGGATATGATTTTGCTATTAATTATCAAATTGGAAAAAATAAAATCTTGCATTATAAATTCTGTCTTGGAAATTAATGTTATTCTTTTTTTCCATAATCCTATCACACAAGCAATAAGTGCATTGCAGCATGAACACTTTAATTTTTCCAGTTAGTTTTGAGCAAGCCCAGAGGTGAGGTTTAATAAGGATCAATGGCACTTTATCTGGGACAGTGCCACTTCACAGCATGCAAATTACACAGTAACACTTAAAAAAAGAAATAGATTTAATTAAAAAAAAGTAGAACCACAGGCTCTGGAAATTCAATTAAAGGATTTATGCAAAGGTTTGCTAGGGTTTTATATGGAGTTACTGCTTATATAATGAGCTTTTCATATTAAAAATCAATAGGTAATCTAAAGTAGAAGATCATCCCCTTAAATACATTTTTGAAATCAATTTGAAAAATAGTCCATCAACTGCTGTGACTGCTCTTGCTGCCTCGATTAGACTAAGAGCAATATTTAGATTGTAAGACGTGCTATGGAATATCTATGCTTGGATTTTGCTTTCAAGTGTTCTTATACTTTTAAGTGCCCAAGCTAATCATACAGTAATTCAAGTCTGTGTACAATGGATAAATAATTAATTTAATTACTAGCAGAGGCATAAAAGTCTTGAAATATGTCAAAACCTAGGCTTCTAATAACACAATCTGACAATATTTTGAATATATGCAAAAACCTACATCTAAGAATGTCTTTGCTATCTTTCTTCTCAGCCTACTAGCCACTTAGCTTACCTAGATAAATATTTCTGTTTATAACTTACTAAAGTCACCAGTTAAGGGAGCAATTAGCCTAACACTTGTCTGAAGTACAACTTTCACACATCATGAATTTAAAGATGGATCAGGTCCTGTGTCCTTCAGTTTTAATCTAATTTGCCAAGGTGCCGTGGTGATATAGGATCATTATATTAAAGTCCAAATATCCTAGTTAATATTCAGCACTTATCACAAATTCATATCTCATGCAAGCTAGTATACCTCTGAAACGAATGGAGATGGACCCATTGCATCAGCACCTCATCTGCATCTGTCTAACCAATTGCACAGAGTTTGTAAGTATTCTGAGGTGAACATTATAAAGTGGTCACTGGAATGTCCTTCTTCCTCAGCACGAGAAACAAAGCAGTGAGGGCTTTCAAATATGAAGAATCCACAGGACTCACTCACAGCAGTGGCTGCTGCTGCTGTTATTGCATCTACATAGTCTTCACACAACAGAGGACAAACACGAGACTCTTTCCTTGAACGGATAAAATTTTCACATCTGTTTCCATCCATTTATAGGTCTTTCCATTTCATTCCCTAATTTAGCACCAGGCTGCTGAACATACATTTTAGCCACTCAGAAATTCTTGGGTTAGAATATTCTTCTGTTATATGCTTGCACGTAATGCCTAGGCACAGTGCTTTGGTGGTTTTGGATGCTCATGAAATGTAGATTCTTAAATAATAGAGTCTAAATAATGAAATGCAGAGGCAAAACCAGCACTCACTATATTATCTCACATGTTCATATGATAGGGAGGAAGAAATCTTTATTTCTGTTGTTAGTTCTACATTCATGTATATATTCACATATATCTTTCGTTATCTTAATTCAATACCTTAGAAGAAACATAATTCCTTTATAAAAAAGTTTGGAAAATGGTTCTGGCATATAGCTTCTATAGATGAAACAAAGCAAAACGACAACCATGAGAGTCAGGGATTAGACAAAATTTTCTCTATCTGTGACATGCTCTGCCAAGCAAAGCATTTCAGCATTTCAGCTATGAAATATCCTCAGAGGCAAACACATTATACAAAAGTTTCAGAGGAAGAAGAAAAATAAATAGTAGCTGAAAGGTAACTAATAGTTTTCAGTTAAAATGACGATATTTAATGACAAAACTATACTGTTCATGAAGTGAATTTACTAATAGGTTTTCTGTTAAAAGTTTATATTTTTTAAACCTGTCTCACCAGTAATACCCAAAATTTCTGCTTCAGTACTTTACTCTTGACACCCATTCTGCATCCATCACTGCAGAACACCATGGAGCTGAAGTAGAGACTGCAAGAATAAATACCCTTGCTGTCATTTCTCTATTAAGTCTGTTAAATATCTTCATAAGCATTCTCTGAAGCACATTTCTTTATTGGATTTCAATTGTTTCTCAAAAGAAAAATCTCAAAGGAATCAAAGAAAAATGTTTGCTTACTCTCATTTCAAAAGAAATGTGGATACAGACTAGTGCTATCTTTTTCGATAGGTTTGAAACAAAGACGTTAATGAACAGTAGCTTTATTTTAATCTTTCTTCCTACTAACTGAATTTCTCATGCACACCATATTTTTCTACACTTTTGCATTTTAAACAAGTGTAAGTACATGAGGGGATCAAAGAGTTTCAGATGAGTCTGAAGAGTTATAGCAAGGGTAACGAGGGTCCTTAGTTTCTAATGACAGAAGCATATGCTCTCAACTTTCTAAACTGCATCCAACTGAGCCATTTATCAAGGCCTGAAACTTTTTCATTATTTAAAGCACTACGACAGCTTTCCACTTGATGCCTTGGAAGTACACAATAATAGAGACTCTATAGTCATTAATTATAATATCAGCTGGTTGATGAAGTTACTGTACTTGCTGCTTGGTGATTTCATTTTTAATTGCAGCAGGTGGTGTGGAAATAAAGTGATGTACTGACACACACAGTCACCTCAACAGGATTTTCTTTTTTATGTATAGATAAATGCAACTTGGTTTTTTGAAAAATCCTTCTGTTTTATACCCCACTGCATAAAGTAGCTGTAAGGAAAAACGAGCACGCAGAACACACTGAAAATTAGATGCTTAGAAACGAACGGATAGAAGACATATTGTCCCCATTTTCTTTTACCTTTCAAAATATGTAAGATACTGGTTTTTTCCCCATGTAATGATTCACAGTTTCCAAACATAGATGTTATAAATAACAGTCATAGCTACATGTAATAGACAAGGGTTTTTTCCTAATTTTTGGTCTGATTGCTGTATTTGAGTAAGTAGCCACTTTTGAACTCTACAAATCTGAAACTAAAGATGTAGTTAAGCAGAATTAAACTTCAACTGTATTAAATTCTAAGACCATTCTAAAACGGAGTGTGTGAGATTCTAAATGGCGTGTCCTATTTTTTCCTAGTTTGCAATGCTCCATTGCTCTAGTAATTTACTAGCCACATAGGTTTTTGCAATTTAAAACGCATAACCAAACTGAAAGCAAAAAAATGGATTAAGACAACAACCTAAACCATTCTATGAGTCTTTAACAATTGTGTGCACTGATTTATCCTCTCGTTGTCTTTAGACTGTTCTTGCATCTGCTTTCGAATAGTCTGTATTTTCTTCTGATACTGCCTGTTCTTAAAAGTGTCTTTTCATTCTCTGTAATGTTTTAATTTCATTAATCTCTAATTTAACAGATTAGATAGCTATTACAGGAGATTTTGCTGCCACAGGTTTTCCATGAGATTGATAGGTAATAAAAACTGCTGTTTCCTAATGGCAGCAGACATCTGTCTTCTACATAAATCAGCAAACTCCCTTAAGAAACCCTTATATCCAAGTCATAGATCAATTGTACTCAGACCTCATTACAACACATACACACTCTGTTCTCTAAAATAAGGCTGTGCTACTTTAGCTCTAAACTACATTAAACGTAATTAATACAACTGTGATGTAAATGGACACAGCATTAAAATGCATATCCCCAGGGAGAACAGGTTGTGAAAGCAACTATGTGCACTGTCATGCATGGCACACATGACTAGGGAATATTCTAGCACTCTTTCTTACTCAGGATTTATAGTAGATACACCATAAAACTGAGAAGCCGCAGTACCAGGAGCAGGAAGCCAGCTTTGCCTCAGCAGCTCACTCCTACGGCAGAGCAGCAGCAGCTGAGCATGGCTGGACACCATCCGTTTCCTAAAGAAAGATGTAGTCTTCCAAATCCTCTCTAACACGATATTAACTTCCAGTTAAAAAAAAAAAACAAAAACAAAAAAAAAAAACAACAAAAAAACAACCACACAAACATCATTAGAACTCCAAAAATTAAACAGCACAGTCATTTACTGTAAGCAGTGAATCTAGGGAAGCTTGAGGTGATGTGAATTGTTTGGCAGTAAGTTAGGTAAAAGGTAGGTGGCTTCTAACAATTTAGTGCTTTATTTGTGTGCCACAACTATGGCATTTGGAAGAGAATGCTGTAGAAAGAGGGAATCAACTGAGCAAAAACGAGTGTGTGGAAGTGCCCCAGGGTGTCCAAACCAGGCAAACAAAAATAAAGCTGTTATTCTACAGACGTATCTTCAGTTTCCCTTGATGGCAGCACTGCTCATTTTAGGAAAGAGTCTGTCTAAAAAAAGCAACATGCCAGGAATTACAGCTTTCATGAAGATATTGTTTTGCTCAGACAGAAAGCAAATTCAAAGTCTGAACATAGCCCAGCTAAGAACAGGACTTTAACAGCGTACTCTGGGCCTTGCTTCAGACCCAAAAGCAAGCTACACTGTCTGAACTCTCTGTGCTTTGCTGACCCATCTCCTGTCAAGAGGTCCCCTCAGGTCCTGTATTGCTACACATAGAGGGTAACAAGGAGTTAGATCTCATAACAAGACAGCTCAAGCAGTTTTGGAGAACAGAATACAGGTAACAATATCTTTTCCAAATAGTTTTCAGACAAAAGCTGTATTTGTTAAATATAGTATTTTATCTATTGCACTGGTTTCCATAATGGGCTTTTATGACTGTTGGAAAACAAATCACAGTATTGGGCCCCATAATCAGAGACATTATACGCACAAAGAAGGCTAGGAGTCATTGCTGTGAGGTATTTTTTATCTGACATAGGTAACCATTAAGTAATTCTTATGGAAGTGTTCTAATTTTGCTAATCTCACCTTTTTAGGAAGATGTTTTGCATCCTCCTTTCAATTAACTTTTTGTATTACTACTGTAGTGGCCTTGCTGCATGTACAAGGCAGGAAAACAGGTTTGGGTTGGTTAATAATATAACTGAGGCATTCAAATATGCAAACAAACCCTTGAGTCAAACTCTGCTCTCATGCGTGTCAAGATTTGTAGCACTGAAAAGGGAACAAAGTTTGGCACCTTTTGCTCACAAACACTGAGCACAGAAGTGGGTTATCTAATTTCAGCAGATTAAACTCTCTGTATCTTTGGTGCCCGCAATTTTCTATTGCAAGTAGATTCAAATCTATAAAATGCAGAGCAACCACATTTCCCACATTGTGGGACCACTTCATGTTATTTCCTAATACAACACAAAGACAAAAATAATTACAATAAAAAGCTTGGAATTTGGCCACATTCATCCTTTCATCATTTTTCTTCATTGTTCTTTTCTCTCTTCTTGTAGTTTTTGCTTCTTTCTGGTTTTGTGGAATCTTAGCCCCTTACGTGCCTGTAGCGTGAACGTGCAATGCAACCCACACAGCATCAGCCACGTGTGTAATAAACATGAAAATTTCCATAGTCTTCACATTAACTACTCAATCTAATAAATAGATTTACACATTACATCAATTTTACCAGCTAATTTCTTACTTTCTTTGTCTTGCCTTTCTTTTCTGTCATCTTCTATAAAAGAACTTAAATGTTTCTACAAGGGTACCAGAAGTAATACTGCATTACATTTTCAAAGGCTGCACAGCCTCATTTGCTGTTGTACACTGCACAGAGGTAAGAATTATTAAGAATGAGCTGAGACCTACAATGTCGTATGATCCAAACGCAAATCCTCAAGGACATTCACTTCCTCCACTTCAGTGGGTAACTGAGCCTCTAAACCACCCACAAAGATTACACTTGTAAAAATAGTTAACCATTTGTACCATAAAAATATTTATACTGCAAATGTATTTGAATATACCATAAAGTATTTGCATCTATAAATATGAAAACCAGTAAGACAGTCTACAAGATGGAACTGTTTATACTGAATTGTGAAACCCAAAATGTAGTTACCCAAACTAAAATGAAGTCAATGAAAACTACAAACCAACCCATAAATTACTAACATTAGCATCACTCTCAAGATTAATACAATGGGTGGGTTTTGATTCATCCAGCTTTTCAGTGTCTCATTCGTGCACTGGACATAAGATTCTTAATATGTGCATAATAGTTGACAGTCAGTAAAAATAAATCTAGCCTAGACTCGCTTTGCTGGTCTGTCCCTAGCATGAATGAAAGCAAGGTGAAACAAGTGTAGCGCTAGTTTTCCGTTTGAAGACAGACAATCTCCTTTAAAGCTGAAGTAAGGTTAGGCAGCTACAGACAACATGCAACGCACAGTTCTCATACAAAAACTCTGGAAACTCAGTTGTTGAGGTATTTTTAATACATAAAAAGGTCTTGCAAACAACTCCAGCAGACTGCAAGTCAGAATCGTTTGATCCTTAGTAAGAGCCACACAGTATTTGCACGTGCCTCTGGAGGAAATATAGAGACTGGGAAGGACGGATCTCAAAATTACCACCACATCTATTACCTACAACCCCCAGAGAAACAGACAATTGATGTCCACTGTGAACCCATGTCAGAAATTGCTAAAACTAAGATTATATTATACTGTAACGACACAAAAGTGAGGAGCCAACCAAAAATGAGGATGTGTCTCTATCAATACTGGCAAGAAATTAGCCAAAAGAGGTCAATTAACTCGTCTACATTATAGAACATGTTTCTGCTGTCAGAAATCATTTAGCTTACTGTACATACAGCTTCAGAGAAAAGATGAAAGGCACTTTATGAAACCAAGGAAAATTCCCTTCCCATTTAAAAGTAACATGAAGTAAGTCTCAGAGACCCATGTGCAAAAGATGTACTACTGGGAGGGGGAAGTGCATTTCATTCCTCAAGTGCATTTTTAAATCCCAAAATATTGGGGGAAACACACACAACTTCCCAGAGAAATCTGTGGCAAGCACCTTGACTTAATTATTCAGCTTTCCTAGTCTATCACTTTACCTCCATATATTTATGATCTTTATTGTCATTATTAATACAGGTATTAACATAATCCAAAGACATTAAGCCATCAGTGATTGGTGAGCAAAGCACAGACATCTGGGAGCAGAATGTGAGCAGAAAGTCTCTAAATTAACATTCCCAACAATGCAAAAAGTGTGTGCATTATTTTAGAATTAATACAACTTGAATATGCTTTCATTTTTTAATTTTTCTTTTGTTTCCTAAAATAGCTAGGATACACAAGACAACATCCTGATTAACAAATGCAGAGAGAGAACTCATATTACCGTGCTTCTCTGGAAAACTAAGAGTTTCAGTTTAGCAATGTCTACTTCAAGCTTTTATCAGCACTAATTTCAATGAAAAAATGGTCATAAAATTCAGAACAGAGGGAAAACAGACCTTAATTAAGTGAAGTGTTATCTCTTTCTATTATAATGAAAGCAAAGTTACAGTTATATTTTTACCAAGATTTTCCCCACTTAATGAAGACATTATCCGTGAGTTTTCAAAGTCACTTTACAAAAGAGCATTCAAGAGACATTAAAGTCAGCTTAAACTAAAAAGTCTTTTTGAAGTCAATAAACAATAAAAAGAACAATGAAAAGAGAGCCTTTGATCTCTTCTTACTCTAAAGTCTTTAATTTCTGTTTTAATCTACTAGATGCATTAAGTCTTGTTTTTAAATATTTTTCATCTGCAAAGTACAGTAAGCTTGCCTTCAGTTTTTTATTCATATATATTCTTAGTGTGTTAATGTGCACTCCTCATTACCAAGGAGAGGTGTCACCTGGAAGTTCTCCAACCAAAATAAACAGAAATAAGTTTTAAAATTATTTTTCATTCTGTTATTTTAAAAAAATTATTTAAAAAGAAATAAAAAGAAAAGAGAATCTTTAGCTCTGAAATTTCTGAGAAGATCAAAGACTATAATGCACATAGATTTTTCAAAGGATAAATTATTAACAACACAGGCGAACACATACTGGTCAATAACATGGTCAAAGAATGGTAAGTTAAGAGCATTCCTCTACAGCCAATTACAGTTTATCTGACTTTCCTGGTTGCAAGAAATTCCAAGTTACTCACCAGATTCTTAATATAGCTTTTAAAAACACTTTTTAGCAAAGTCATAAATTGTGACA
>NW_010158526.1:12067-12419 GCF_000695765.1 Mesitornis unicolor
GCATTTTAACATAGCTTAACTTTTGTTTATCCTTTCCTCAGCAGCATGGGCCATGGATGTAAACAGGAAAATACCAAATTACAATGAACAAAAGTGTGTGGAAAGTCTAAAGGCAGAGGCAGCCATTGGTTCCCATTGTGGCACCAATTTCTTCCAGGTACCTAGTATAACCCCTGCTAGAAGGAGTAAAAACTGCCATACCTGAATTTCTTCTGCATAAATAAGCATAACCTTCTGGTATTTGCACACCTTCAGGAACATGGGATCATCCACAGGGTAAGGCAGAAAGTAGAACCATATTGTCCCTTTCAGACCCAGCTGACTGCAGCAACCTGCCAATTCCCTCCCTACA
>NW_010158526.1:12450-17805 GCF_000695765.1 Mesitornis unicolor
CCCTACACGTGTCAGAGAATTTCAAAATGAGTGAAAACGTAGCATGGACAGTACCGGGAAAGCTGTGCTGAGCAGCCAGAGCAGTGCGTCACACACCCACTGCCCTCCAGCAGCACCCTTCTTGCTCTGTGCTCACAGAGATACCCTCCCAGGTGTTGAGGGACAGGTGAAAGGTGCATCTGCCAAAGCAGCAACCTGCCCCTTCCTCTGTTCCTATTCACAGTTAACCTAGAAACCTGGTATCAAATTAAGTGCTACCATTGCCTTAGTTTCTCTTATTCCTCAGATCAGCCTTTAACTTAAACATGTGTTTGTGGGATTAAAGGTGAATCCTGCACCAGTACTGAGATGAAACTGCCACTGCTTTTTTGGTATCGAATCATCCATTGTCTTCAAAAGATCTCTTTAACAATTCTTCTAAATTGCTTTTTCTCCACCTCCATTTGTTCCTCAAGTTGCCAATTTTTGCTGATGATTTTTGTAAGAGAACGCGTCTAGAAGTATCTGTTTCACAGAGACCACTGAATATATGACAAATGTGAGATCTTAGTCATTCATTTCTAGAGTGGGATATGAATGGGAACACCAAACCGTTGGGCTCCGAATTTTGCCAATATTAGAATTTTTTCATTTTTCATACAGTATCTTTCTTTTGATTAAAATAAAATGAAATTCTATGGGACAGATATTATCTAAGAAAGAAAATAACCATGCAGAAATTTAAGCAAGGTCTTTTTCCTACATCAAGTTAAGCAAAAGGACTAAAATTTTCACTTTGCTCATGGCAGATATACTTAATAAAAAGAATCAGACTGAGAGCACTTTACTACGTTCAGACTAGCCTTTTATTGATTTGGATGTGCTATGAACCACATTATCTAATCTACAATAAGCCATTTACCAAGTGAAATGATCTGTGGGCTAAAAGGCTTAGATTTTTAGTTCCATTGTAGACTTTTTGATGAAATGGTAGATCAGCAGAGAATAATGCTATAATAAGATTGTGAGGGACACAAGTGTCAATATTAGGAAATTAGAAAGTTTGGCTTACTGTTTTAAATCCTCTTGCTGTTCATTTAAAAGCCCAGTATCTCTTTTTCTAGACTAATTGCATCTGTCTATTTAACAGAGGTCCCAGATGACATCCCACAGGGTGTCAAGTTCACAGGGGTTCAAGAGCTCATCTAACTGAAAATATTTTTATTTTGCAAAACCAAAATCATCCATCTGAGCACATAACAGCTATTTAGTGATGCATGTGTGACAACTGTATGAGGATACAAGTTATCAAGGTACTGTCTTCTTGCTATTGCTGTTTGATATAATCCAAGTTTCATCCGCTGCATAGGAGATTTTAGCCGTTTCCCTTAAAACAAATTAAATGTATTTTGCATCAGAAACTTTATCTATATGCACAGAGCCTTGAACATGAGGCTGAGATCCCAATGAGGCTTGTGACTTACACAGAAACAGATCTGGACTAATGCTCCCACAGTCTCGTCTCTAATTGCCACCCCTCTAATTGTCAGTTTTGACCACTTTTGCACATGGGATTTCTCCACTCCTGCCACCAGGAAATGCCATTGAAATCTCAAGGTGATTCATTTATCTACTGTTTTATGTTAATCTAAGAAAGAACCACACATATGAGATCTGCTTCCTTATTTTTCAATATTGCTTTATTATTGAAATAGGTAACACTGAACTTCTTGGCAATAAATAACACAACCTCCTTCTCAAATTCTCAAGCAATTGATGCTAAGATAACGTCTTCCTGAAAAAGTTGCTTTTGGCTTACTTGGACTCAGAGGTTTGTGAAACACCTAGCAGTGCAAAACTGATTTGCAACCCCATAGGCATCATCAAAATAACATCCCATGCTAGTAAAGACAAATCAAACAAAAATTCAGTGGCCTCCAGAAGACAGAAACAAAACCCACTATTTAGTGCTAATTAAGTGAAAACCAAAGCATATTTATGAGGTGGTTTCATCTATAGTTCTATGGTAAATTTTACTTCATCATTTCTGAGTAAGACTGACAGGTTACATGCCAAAGTAACTGTACTGAAGACATTAATGTCACTTTAAAGCAACTCAAGTTTTGATGTTCTTATATTTTCGTTGTATCGCAACTATTAGGATGCATCGCCTCATTTTTTGAAAATGAAACAAGGAAGTGTAACCAGCTCAGGCTACCATGTAACTTTACAACAACTGACACTAACTATAAAATACGCCAGTTTGTATTAAGATGTTATTTCACCTCTCCAGTTCTAATCGCCAATTATGACTCTATTAGTCCTACTTGGCAGTTCATCTGCTCCTGCATCAGCTAAGGGGGACTTGGAGACGGACCTCTGATCTTCATGTTTCCGCTTCAGTGAGTGCTCAGCACAGCGGCTGTCATCTTGAGACACTGAGAAGGTAAGGCACTGCCTTTTCTAAGATAACTACACCTGACCTTACAACAATTTACTAAGGAAATACCTGCCTAATGGCAGTGTGAGTGCGGTTTCTTTTACACTCACAATGGCACTGCAAATTAGAGACAACAGGATAAATCTATGACCGGCTCACTAGACACTTCATTAAATCACTGTTCCCTTGCCTTGTAGAGCACTAATAGAATCACAGCCCTCGTTAGCTGCTGAATAAAAGATCAATCACATTCTTTGAGAGCTCTTGCTACAGCTTGCAGAGGAAACAAGGAAAAAAAAGACATATTTAGGATCATCAGTAAGATTCTGAATGGCCTCACTGCAAGTTGGTTAAATTACCTTTTCCACAACTGACTCCGACTGTAATACTCTGAGGAACTTGTTAAGTCTGCTTTCAAAAGCTGCTATCTAATATATGACTACCAGGCCCTGGTCAAAAGTTCATAATGTGCATATGTAAAAAGGTACTAAATTGCCTGAGGGCTAAAACCAGAGGAGTTTAATTGCAGCAAAATGCTGAAAATGGTCTGTTGAGGGTCTTTCTATTGGGATACTGCTGGCACTAGCTGATTGAAGTACAGCACATAAAAGCCTTACAACAATATTTCCTTAAATGCAGCTGAAACTGCTAGCCCTTGCTCATGCATATATGGTGTGCCAAGAGGAAAAAAAATCCAAACCTTCTCTAAAACAAACAAAGATTTAAGGATTGATATAACTCATATTTCAAAAGTGCAAGGAAGAATTAAACAACAGTGAATACCTGTCAGTGTAAGTCTTGTTACAGGGTCCATGTGTTGTTATAGTGGGAAATGTAAGTACATATGTAAACATATTTAATTGGCACTCATTAAGATTCGCTGCAATGAAAACTGGAAAACAGCTTCCATCAATCTATTTATGACCACGTTTAGAAATTTTAGGAACAGTCACCTATGAGACTGAAGATTCCTATACTTCGACTGAAATCCAAGGACTTGTTTGTAGTAATTTGAGAATCATTCCTCTGGTTATTTACATGATAAAGGAAAAAAAAAGGCAGGAAGGAAAAAAGAAAACGTTTTTATCTGAAACCATTCAAAACGCACTTTTGCTATTGAAAATGAAAATCCCAACAATAAAAATGTTTACAAGAAATGGCCGTCATCTGAAAATTAGGAAGAAACAGCAAATTCTTCACTTAACTCTTTTACATTTGATTATCTCAAATAAAGCTATTCTCTTATCTAAACAGACACTTCCCATATCAAACACAAGCAGAACATTTTTCCTTCAGTGTGGGCATTTATGAACGTATTGTCTGAGAATTTCGCTTTTGACCATAAACAGTCATCTGAAAAAAATAACAAGAAACCATCTTCAAATTTTGCTCTTTTAGTAAAAAAACTGTCATTCACTCCTCAAGGCATCTTTTAATTATCTTGTCCAAAACATATAGTTACAAATATTTAAAATGGCTACATTTCTCTTAACTTTTTTTTATTTTTTCCTTTTGAGAACCACATTCACATGGAATATTATCTGACATGCTATAGATACTAATTTGAAATTTTAAGTAAAACTTCATTGCTTCTCTGACAGTTTTTCTTTAGCTCAAGCAGGGCTTGATGAGGAAGTTAAGGCATGTACTGTGCAGGAAATGACATTAGGTCAGTGTAAGAGCCCCTTCATAGAGATTGCAGTAGGAATTTTCCACACCCAATTATTTTTTCCCACTCATGTGTGTTGAAGGCTATGCCACAAACCGCAATAATGACTGAATTCAAGTTAAAGCCTTCCTGAAAGGAGAACACGACTCTGCTCTGAGACTGAGGTCCGGGAAGGTACAGACAAAAATGCAAATGCAGGCAATAGGGGAAAAGCCGTCGGTGTTCGTTTTGAGTGGCAAATGGTCACCTACGTATGGATGATCTATTGCCACTACTTTCCAGACTGACAAGGCAAAAATGTTATCTACAGCACATATTTCGTTCATCTACAGCATTCGTTGTCTTTGGGCATGTCATGCCTGAGAAAATTATCTACAGCTTTGCATAAAGGTTTTAGTTTAAACATCTATAAAAGGTTTTAAATTACCTCAGCTAATATTCTGAAAGACAACAAGAAAAAGGGTAGGCATTTTTTTTTTACTTCTACTTGAATGAATAGAATATATAGTAGATAAAACAGCCTTTAGCCAACCATCACCTGGAAAAGTGGGAAGTGAGCACACTATTGATAGCACTGATTGCACTATTTTCAGTTGGTACCAGGTAACACAGAGCATAACAGTCTTGGACAGAACTCACAGACAAGGTAACAGGAACATGGTCAAAAGCATGCAAATCAGTGAAGAGTGCAAATCAGTTCAAAGGACCTCCAGTTTCAGCCTTGGAAAGTCCACATATTGATACTCTGCAATAGCTTTACAGACTCTCCATGGGAAGACTATATCACCTCTGTCTTCTGATACAACAGTTATCAACCAAGTCTCATTTTACAACATAAAAAATACCCAGGCCACTAGAAAGCATCAAAAGTAAGTTATCTCAGTGGATAACAAAGAAAATTGGTAATTCATTTACCTCACCCCAACAGATCAATTCAGTGAAGTTTGAAAAAGCATGGTTGGAACACTTACAGCATTCACTGTAATAAATAAACTTTGTGGAAATGACAAACCAGCAGTGTCTGACAACAAATGATGAAAATGGAACAAACCTTCACTTGTTTACTCTTGACATCCAGCGCTTACACTTATGCAGTTAGGAAGTCATTCAAATTAATCTAAAATACGTGTTTGGAAAGAATACACAAAAATCTCCCAGAACAGAGAGGAAAGACTACAAATATTTCAGTAAACGTAACGTTTAAAGCAAATAGACTGACTTCATTCCAGGCCTCAAAGTCTCTATTTCAGACCTGGACAACTCACTC
>NW_010158526.1:17836-46850 GCF_000695765.1 Mesitornis unicolor
TAGCACTACAATATAATTAATTAATGGATGCATCTGTCAGCAGAAGGGAACCGGGAATGGAAGCAGGAGAGCTGGAGTTTTTTTCTCATTATGATAGTGAACAGGAACGACCACATAATTTGGGCCAGCCACATTTCATTACCAATTATAAACATCATTTTAGGGGAATAGATTAGCCATTAGATTGCATTTACAGGAATCTCTGCTGTGGACAGTGACAAAGTTTTCAGATAAGCCTTCTGTCCCTTCCTAACAGCAGAAAAAGCATTGAGCTGTGTGTTCAGCTTTGCAGGCCTTTAGTATGCACGCACAGTATTTGATTTTCCAAGGCAAGCAATGGTCTGGATTGCATTTTGAAGAGCATAATTGGCCTTAGCTGAAGGCCATTTAAAATGCCACGTTACTGTCTATTGAATATGCATACATGTAATGCAATTATGACAAATTTCACCTCACCACCAAAAATAGGCCAGATATTGTTTCAATAAAAAGACATTTTATATGAAAACATTTCCTTTATGAACATAAAGCCGAAAGGAGACAAAAAATATTATATCACAAGTGGAACTGCCAGCTTTACTGATATTTTCTGCTACATTAGAAATTCTCACCCATTTCTCCTCAAAGGAATGGAAGAACTCAACCCATAATTTTTTCTCACAAATACAAAGTCAACACCTTTGGTCAAAAGCTGAGGGAGAAGCTCACTTTGTACATACTACTTCAGCAAATGGAATCAGTGTAGCTTTAAAACCATTCAGTTCAGGGTAATGACTTGTTTTTTGGCAGACGGAGATAACTCATTTCCAGTTTACTCATGATATCCTGACAAAAAAAAAAACCACCAAAACAAAATAAATGCATCTCATGGAAAACCTTTATTTTGCTGTTGTTCAGTATGTAGAAAATGGTAAGTTGTTACATTTATGCCATTGGATTACTAGCAGAATTGTAACGTGTATGCCCAGTTCACAAGAGGAAATATGGAAGCCCGAAAGCTGCTCAACTGTGCCGAAATTCAGGGCCTTTGCTTGGGGGAACTGCAATGGAGAAATTCCTTTCCCACATGGGCACAACACTGCTTTGCAGTGGAAAGTGATCTCTTTAGTACCAGGGCAGAGAGCACCAGGACACCCAGTATCCCTTTGCAGATCTTGCCTCTGCTCCATAATTAACACCATTAGCTCAAGAGCACTATTCGGGATGGGATGAACTATTTGACATGAGGAAACAATCAGATTCTAAATGACACTGCTATAAAATCATTATCATAAAAAACTGCCAAGATGGATCTTTTCTTTGAAGTGCTGCATCAGTTTTCTTGTACTGGTAGTATTCATCATAATATAAGATTGGCATTTCAGGACAACATTTTAATATTAATGCTGTTCAGTGGAAAGAAATAGTGTTTCCAACTTTCTAGCAAAATGAAGAAACCCTATTATATTCATTAACAGATTACAGTGACAGACAATGTAAGCCTAAGAAAAATACCTACCTTCAGGAGTGTTGAATTTAAGTGAAAACTTTAATCTGAATAGTTCTAAGTATTCTTATGCTCTAGCATGTAAACTTCAAATGTTCTTCAATATTTTTTGCATACTGGTGAGTAAGGCGTTCAAACAGAAATCAGTAACAATGTGCCAGTTCAGCACAAAGATTTTCAAAACTGTTCCTTTCATAGAAAATTTGGTACTTAACACCTGAGTAAATACTTCCATAACCAGTTAGGCATCTCACCAGCCATTAATATATACAGTGATCCATTAGAAACAAAAGAAACTAGCAATGGAATGATAAGACATTAAAGCACAGTAAGTTTTAACGCCTATGCCTGCCTCATTAGCAGCAATATCCATTTTAAATGCATTAAAGTTGAAAGTACCACTCACAGAAGCAGCACATCTATGAGAACTCCATTTTTTGGAGTTCATTTTACTGTCTTATGATAGTACTGCTATAAGAGATGGAAATCCACAGCACTAGCAAATCAATCCTGCATATCTGGGGCAAGTAGATCTTGTTTTTCAAGATACTTCTCTCTACATCTCAAAAATTACTTTTATATAAGATGCATCATCCAACATTGCTATCTTTATCTCATTTCAATGTGATGCTTTTGCAATTAATAAAATTCCTCAAATACCTTCTATAGATCTTTCTTGGCATGCACAGAAGACTGTGTTATATCTATAGTGATATTTAATAACTGCAAAAACATGTTGTCACTAAAATAATGGATGGACTTTGACTATGATATATATTTACTGTCATCCTACTTGACAAAAAGGGATTGATGCTACTACTCCAGCAACTTTCTAGAAACAGCAAAATAAAGAGATTGGAAAATTCAAACGACTCAAGTATAGTAAGTCACAAAGGAAACTTTAAAAGCTGAATAAATTCAGAAATTCTCTGACTACAAATCTTCATACAGATTATTGAAAAACTAGTAAGTACTGCATCATTTGCTGCAAATTTTTTACTCTGAGCTAAACACGATAAATTCAGTATTATGTTCGCTTTCCCCCTGAAGAAAATTAGTAGGTTCTGTCACTTTACACAACTAAATCATACAAGCACGTAACAAAACATGGAACCATGTTAATATTTCAACTGGCAAATGGATACAAGCAAGTTCTTTTTTCATCAAATCTTCCTTCTCTATTCTTATACATAATTCTTGAATCATATAAACATTTCAAACCACTCTTCAATATTATCTTCAAGGTCTTTAACATATAATCATACATTTGTGCTTTCTTCTTTTTTTGAGAAAGGTAAGAAATGACAGACCTAAGAACTAAGGCAGTATGTTAAGAGAAGGAAGATGAGAGGCAGAAGGGCACATCATCGCACACTGATACTGGCAGTAAAGCCTACATACAATTAAGGACAACATTTTGGTTTCGTTAATTTTTCTGGAACATATATTACTTCTTTCTTCCCTTTCTTTAGAAACACATACAGTCTTACCTAGAAAGAAGGTACAGAAACAGTAAAAGAATTAGGACTACAGCAGAAAGAAGTTCAGGATTTGAACAGTATCTAACTCTAGCTTTTTTCAGTAACCCTTAGATATACAATGGAAGCTACTGAACTACAAAATACTAGTGAATAGCCAGTGGAAAAACTAAACACAGTCCCTAAGACAGGTTCATCAACCACAGACCTATTTCCCTCCACATCGGAATCTAGCCAATGCTCCAAGCTGGCCAAGGAACATCCTGCAGTTTGAGTTTTGCTTTTAGAAAAAAAGAAAATTACCACACTCATATCCGTAACAACAAAAAAAACACCTCAAACCAACAAACCCACCCCAGTAAGCTCCCTAACATCTTCCTCTGGAGGAAAAACAATACCTACATAGAGAGTAAACTTTGGAGTAAAGAACTGAGAAGGACTAGAAACATCATTAGTATCACAGTGGGATACCTCCTAAAAGCATAGAAATATGTATTTTCTATACATACACATACATTTTCCATAGCTTTCCTGGAAGGAAGTTTTTAGGAAAGTTAATTCAGTTATGTAGTTATCTGTCCAGGGAATGCCAATATGATTACAAATAACATGTCACACACAGAACAAACAGATGAATTACTTTTTCAGAAAAACAGACTCTTACTGCGTTCATCTATCCAGGAATATTAAACTTATTAAAAACCTATGTATATTTTTCATTTTTATATACATAGGTACATACACACACTCATATATGTAAAAATAGAATACTGAAAAAACATTATGCAGTACTCTGTATCTGATATACTGTATTATTTTTGGACCTTGCAAATATACTTTTTAATGACTTTGCTCTACAAGAAGGGACTTTCTAGCTCAGATTACTTGGACACTCTTACTGTTTACTCTTCCATCTTTTTTGTAAAGTCAGAAGAGATTTCCCTGAGAACTTCAAATAAATAAGATTTCCAGCTGCACAAACACTATACCTTCTGTTAGATTACTTTGGCTTCCTAAGGAATATTTGACTTTCTCTGAATGTAAATGATTAAAGAGAATCCATCATATGAAACTGATTGGTGAACTGTTTAAAGTGGTATGGCACCTCTTCAAAGATGATATAGAGAGAAATGAGAAGACCATGTTATGATAAAGCATCTCAGGTATCCAAGGAGTTCTAGGCAAACATTAATGTAACTAAGCACTGCATCCCCTAATTAAGAAATAGTATTTAAACGATAGTTCCATAAACTAGGATCTACATTGCATTCCTTTTTAAACAATTTGGTATTTCATCTATTCTAAATACAGCCAATAAAAGCCTGGGGTTTCCTGAACATCTGTTGATTCATAAATAGCAACTTCAAAAAAAAAAAGGAAAGACAAACCATGTTCTAGAATCCACAAAATTTATATTGCTTGACACAGGCTAGCAACGTTCAATTATGTCATTTCATTATTTTTACCATTTACTGTTTTTAATTTGGGCATAGGATTTTAACTTCTAGAGGTCAAAGAAACAAAAACTAAACTTCATCCTAAAACCTTGCTTTTGCTGAACTTTAGATGTGTGGATCAGCAGCACTATTTCCTAAAGAGCTACCTAGCAGGCTCAGTATCAGCAGGTACGTATGTGCATATAAAAGACAAGGAAGAAAGAACTATGAGGAAATTAAAAGATGCACTATTGCCTAATTGCCATGTTGAGCAACATGGACAAGAAGTGACATTTAAGGAATAAACAGAAGAGTTACATTTTTTTAAATCATCACAGCCAAAACTGATTCTGTTGTTGGGCTCTAAACTCAGTAAGAAACTTGATTTCAGAGAATAAAATTGAGAAAGTGAAAAGCACACTAATGAAGCACAATTCTTTCTTATACTGTTTCGTTCATAAGCCCCCTGCCCCTCCAGCATTAAGGTATGCTCACACCTTTAAAATGTGGCTGATGGCAATAGTTTGAAGTGGGACTCAGATTTGCCATTTTACATCTTAACCCACATGGGATTTGTTTTTGTCATTTCATGTCACTCACAGCACCATAATTTCAATAGCTGAAACTACCTGGTTCAATTGAAGTACCTTGTATAATTCATATTTGACTGTGCTTAATTTACTTCCTAGCTGTACAGCACAGTAGCTGTAAGTCCAACCAAAAAGTTAAAAAATATTAATAAAAAAGAGTTTTTAGGAACTACTTTTTATTAAAAGTCATTAGAAACTCATTGCTAGCTAAAAACTCAGGTTTTATTGCAGTGAACATTTGAAACTATCTTTCTAGAATGCTGGCAACAGATCATTGAGTCATTATAAATTAACTGCAGCGCATTGACTCTGCTTTTGATTATAGGTATTCATAAAAATGTTATCTCTATTTCTCTCTTGTTATTAAAGAAAATGAATAATCCTGTGATTTATGTGCTAGCTGGTAACTAAGGAGGTCTGGATCCTACAGTGTTATTTACAACAAACTAAGTGACCTTGCTCAGTCACAGAAATGAGAAACTGTGGGGTCACAGGGAGGGTTGAGTCACCTCATCTGCAATGACTGGTGCAGCAAGGGGCACCCAGAGGGCTGTGGTAGCTTCCAGAGGGCTCTGCCACAAAGCAAAAGGCAAGAGAGGATTTGGGGGCACACTTACATTTGGTCTTCAGCAATGCAAGGTAATTTCAGCCAGCAATTTTCACTGCTAGCTGGGCTACAAAGTCATCAAAGACTCTGTCTTATTAGGTAAAAAGCACAGAATTACTTCTTTGAAAATCCCCTTTGTTTACTAGACCTTCTTAAAATTATTAATAACAACATACTAGCATAATCTGAAAACTGTTTAAGAGTCGGCAAAGGAAGTCCAGTAGCAAAGCTAAGAATTACTACCATAGCTGGGAGATACATTAAGAAGACCTAGGCTGGCACATACCATGAAATTGTTCTAGACCATAGGTGCTATTTTCCTAAGTTAACAGCCATAGGTTTGCATGAGCACCAAATAAATGCATGAAAAAAAGTAGAGGCAATGTATTTTGGGTTTTAGAAAGACTGTCAAGACATTTAAGTTAACTTGCCTGCTTATACAGGAAATGACTAAATTTTAACCTAGATCATTCCCAGCAAAACTTACCATTGTTAGCTAAAGATAGAAAAAGAGTATGAACAAGCACATTTACTTCTTGGTTTATACAACTCAAGTATGTCATACATTCACTCTGTATTTTCCCTTACATTCTCTTTCCCAACCTACCATTTTAAACAAAGCTATATGATAAATGTTTCACCACTTTTTAAGGAACACTTGTCAAAAAATACTAGATTTAAGTAAACTACACAGGAAAAATTTTGTGTGGCCACAAAACCCGAAGTGTTGCAAAGCTGTCCATAACCAGAGTTTTAACATTGTATGTGTGGCAAAGCAGCATACACCCACTTTTGAGAGAGAAGAACATATTCAATATCACAGAATCATTAAGGTTGGAAGAGACCTCTAAGATCATCAAGTCCCTCTGATGACCTAACACCATGCCCACTCAACCATGTCCTAAAGTGCCACATCCACGCGCTTCCTGAACACCTCCAGGGATGGTCACTCCACCACCTCCCTGGGCAGCCTGTTCCAGTGTTTGACCACTCTTTCAGTAAAGAAATTTTTCCTCATATCCAACATAAACCTCCCCTGGCACAACTTGAGGCCATTTCCTCTTGTCCTGTCACTGGTTACATGGAAGAAGAGACCAACACCCACCTCCTTACACCTTCCTTTCAGGCAGTTGTAGAGGGCAATGAGGTCTCCCCTCAGCCTCCTTTTCTCCAAACTAAACAACCCCAGCTTCCTCAGCCGCTCCTCATATTTCTTGTTCTCCAGACCCTTCACCAGCTTGGTTGCTCTTCTCTGGACGTGCTCCAGCACCTCAATGTTCTTCTTGTAGCGAGGGGCCCAAAACTGAACACAGTATTTGAGATGTGGCCTCACCAGTACCGAGTACAGGGGCACAGTCACTTCCCTACTCCTGCTGGCCACACTATTTCTGATACAAAGAAGGAAAAGAGACCAAGAGGTTGTATATATAATTCCAAATATCTAGTGCTGCTATTAGCTATTTTCATCCCTGACAAAACAAAATAAAATAATTTTTCACAGAGCACTCTGAAAATACAGACTTCCATTGGGAGAACCCTTTTTCCCCCACAAAACTTAAATTTTCAACCTACTTCCAAATCTCTTTATAATACCTGACACTGAAAAAAATAATACCTGTACAGTAATATGCAAAATAAATGCAAATGCAAAAAAATCACAAACCCTCAGAATTTCAAGCATTATGAAATACTTAATTTCACTACTTAAGCACCAAAAAAACCTATCTTTTTTTTACAGTCTCTTCAAATTCTAAGTTTTAGTCATCTTTACCCATGGAAAATTGATACCATACTTGTTTTCAGTTATTGCAGTAAATAATCAATTTTTACAGCAAACAAAACAAATTATGTTTCAGTATGAGAAAGATCTCAAGAACACTACTATGAGGATGAGCATGTATAGTAATGACATAAAAAACCCCCAAAAAACGCTAAACTGTTCAACTGTTTCTGTCAGACTGTAACATCTTCCCTGTCACCCAAGCACCTCAACTCTCGTAATAAACAGAAATTTCCTTCCTTATGGTTTCTCAAATACATTCTGAGCAGATCAATGCTGTGTAACACCTCAGAGACACCATGGCACTTCAGCTGCAGTTTAGCTCTGCAAGTGATGGTGAGCAAAAGAGAAGGAATAAGAATAAGGAAGAACCAGGAACTTGAAATCTTTGGAGGACTTAAAAAGAACAGAGGAAAAAAACTGAAGGAAAGTCTGGGACTGAGACAAGAAAGAAATTATGGATGCATCATACCACAGCAGAAAAGTAAAAGGGATTTCCTTTTAAAACCTTTTGTTAAGCACTCGTTATTTTATTTGTAATGCAGCTTATACCCACAAATCCAATATCCCCAGCCCCCTCAATAATTCAATAAGGAGGTCTAGAAGGTGTAACAATCTGAATTAAGAAATGAAAATAATCAAGTGCAAGACTGACTTTCTACAAGTTTCAGAAGGAGGTACTCTGTTTGATGCTGTTAAATACCTATGAGACCAATCTTTTTCAGATTTCAGGCAGGAGACGATAAGGTATCAGACAGGGCTGGATGTGAGGTTGCACAAATTAGCATTTGTGGGCAGTTCAGACCTGTATGCAGACATTCCACAAGGTGTATATATAGCTTTCAAAACCAAGAAGGCATTTTCAGGCTGAAAAATTAGGAAATACGCTTTTTAATTTCAAATTCTAATTGAATTACATGTAATATAAAACTTTATGGATCAAATGTTCCCCTTCCTTGCAGCCCACATACTTGGCAGGGCATTCTGAAATTCTGCAAGGATCTAGGGGGAGAGGAAGAAATTCCTTACTTCCTCCACAAAACCATAGGACACAACAGAGCTGCTCTACAAACAGCTATGGGGGTGTGTTGGCACTGCTCTGCACACTGAAACCCTGAGCTGTTCTGTTTGGCACATGGATAGGATTTCATAAAGACTATCCATTCCTGTGGTGTGGGTTGTGGGAGATGGATTTAATTTGCCCTCATATTTCATACTACATTTATTTTAGCAGAAAGTTAAAATATGTATCAGTTAAATGTACGTTTGATAATAAACTTGCTTATATTACATTTTATTACTAAATAGGACGAAGAAATTCTAAGTGCATAGAAGAATTCTTGCACCATTCTGCCATAATTGTCAACAACTACTTTGGAGGTATTTCTTTACCATCCTATTACAATCAAACAAAATATTCTTCCCCATATGCCTTCTTTCCTTTTACCTAATTCAGTCAATTTTAAATAATGTTATTCTGCAAGGAAGCATGTGCTATCAGGGTTAAACAAAATAACTGTCCTTCCATGTTACTAGAGGTACAGTTCACAAACCTGTGTGTTAAAAAAGAGAGTTGTTGCTTAGCATCGCTTTAACATTTACAGTTTAGGCATTAAGCCATCAACCAGAAGAATTGCATATGTGATTTATACACTCTCTACAACAACTGCTAATATCCAGTAGATAGTCGGTTCCCTTTCAGTCTCCTTTCTTCTTTCACTTCCTGCCCAAAACTCAATATGAGAGAAGAAACTGCCATTTTGATCAAATCGAAACTGTGAGGGTCTTTTCAAAACTATTTGCCTGTTGCTTTTGAAGAAACTCCAGTGCATTTTCAGGAATGTCTTAGGGAGGAAATACAGGGCAAATTCTACTCCAAAACACACACATACCCATCCTTCCCATGACTGCTTTTAGAGCTCAACATGCACAGATGGGGGCAGAATTCGGCCTGAACTGTGAATTCAGTAATGGAAGCCAACATCAACTCAACACAGCCCACACAGATCTTTGGACAGCAAAAAACGTTTACTTAAGGAGGGAATACTATCCCCAGCGCTAAAGGTTATTTCAGCTTCTTTAGCAAAGAACAGGGAAGAAAAAGAAGAGATTATGAGACTGCAGGGCCTCTTTTAGGTTTCTATCAAAAGCAAACAGATGTGATCATTAGGTGGAAGCAAGTCACTCCTATAGATGCAGATTCATTTCTTGCCAGAATACCATTTCTGAGTTGATGTTAGGTGTGAGCACAAATCATCACATGAAATTTAAATTTAGACACTTCCAACATATGGCAAAAGTAAAACCAGTGAAGCAGTTGTAGGCACAGGGGTTTCCTCCTGCCCATATGAGCAGTGCAATACATGCCAGCTGCCTAAAACACTCCTGCAGTAATATCAGAATGACAAGAATTCATTGTTTTACGTAAAACTAAGACATGCAGAAGACTTTTGGGCCCTTAAAAAATTCCTTACAATTCTCAATAGCAAATACTGTAAACAGAAAATCCAGTTCTGAAAAGCTACTATCTTTGGGTGAGGAGGGAGAAATCAAAGAGGAGATCAAGTATCAGTCTCTTACACAGTGAAAAATTAAGGGCAGAATGGATTTACTGCAGCTAATTGGCTGTTTAAAGTTGACAGGTTGAACTCTTCCAGTTTTAAATTATATCTCAGCAACAGAACCAATGTTTTATTCCCAACCATCAAAAGGGGGTAACACATCTGCTAAAACTGTAGCACAATGGCTGGCTTTGCACTGCAACAGGAAATGTAACCCAATAATCTCAGAAGTTCTACAAACCATAGCCATTTCAAAATGTGAAAGGATTTGAAAATTCAGTTCACTGAAACATCTGTTAAGCTCTTGCTACTCTAACACGTGATATTCTTTCTGCTCTGTTACCTGCCAACAAAAATATTTGGTTCTATGTAAGACTATCACAGGTGTGTGATAATGGCACTCTGCTTCTAATTTTATATGCTATTGTACACTCACAAAATCACCTGGGGGTGACACTAGACAACATACTCAGTGTAAGCTTGAAACTTACAATAAATGTATTTAATTTAAATCTTGTATGTAAATAGTAACAAATCAGATGGGCTCTGAATGACGACCACTAATTTAAAACAAAAGAAACAACTTAGTCAAGACTGTTCTTGAGCCAATTTTCAAGAATAGAGAGAAAAGGAGAAAGACAGAGAAGGAAATAAAGAGAAAGAAAGAGAACAAAAGAGAGAGGTAAAAAAAAAGGCAGAAAAAAAGGCCAAGCAAAAGGCTAAAGCCTTAGATCCAACCAGCTAAGCGTATGTGTGGCCTACAGAGTTACTTCCAGAGCTTCTCTTCCAAACTGTTTACAGTGTCCACTTATTTCAATTTAAATTTAATTTTACTATAAGCTTCTGCAATTTACTGAGTAACTATATAGTGGTAAGTCAATCAAGCCCTTTAAACATTAGTAGAGCTACAGTTACTACGATAATAAAATAGTAATTTATTTGGAACTATTGCTTTCTACAAAAAAAGAAAAATTCTTGTTCCCCATTTCTTGTTCTCCATTTGCATGAGCCAGCACTGTGCCCTTGCAGCCAAGAAGGCCAATGCCATCCTGGGGTGTATGAGAAGGGGTGGTTGTAGGGCAGAGAGGTTCTCCTTCCCCTCTACTCTGCCCTGGTGAGACCACATCTGCAATATTGTGTCCAGTTCTGGGCCCCTCAGTTCAAGGACAGGAACTGCTTGAAAGAGTCCAGCAGGGCCACAAAGATGATGGAGGGAGTGGAGCATCTCCCTTATGAGGAGCGGCTGAGGGAGCTGGGGCTCTTGAGCTTGGAGCAGAGGAGACTGAGGGGAGACCTCATTAATGTTTATAAATCTGTAAAGGGCGAGTGTCAGGAGGAAGGAGCCAGGCTCTGCTCTGTGATGTCCAATGACAGGACAAGGGGCAATGGGTGCAAGCTGGAGCAGAGGAGGTTCCATGTGAACATGAGGAAAAACTTTTTTACTGTAAGGGTTCCAGAGCATGGCCCAGGCTGCCCAGAGAGGTTGTGGAGTCTCCTTCTCTGGACACATTCAAAACCCGCCTGGCCGTGTTCCTGTGTGACCTGGTCTGGTGATCCTGCTCTGGCAGGGGTTGGACTGGATGAGCTTTCGAGGTCCCTTCCAACTCCTGATATTCTGTGATTCTGTGATTTCTGTCTAGAAAACCCTTGCAGATTTTATAACTTGAAAAGGGGTGGATGGAGAAAAGGAATAGTCTCTCAGTTTCCAGTGTTCTACTTAACTAAAGTACTTCCTCTATACCTACAATCATCAGTTATTTAAATGTTGGGTTATGTTTCAAAAGCTGATGAGACAACTCTCTGTGATTCAACAGAAGAGTTCACTATAACCAGCACAAACACACCATCATTTTTATGCTGTAGTTGCTCATAAAACAGTTTTGGAAAATGTGACATTGCATTTTTTCTTGCAGTAAGGTATGACCATTTACAGAAGCAACTAGAATTATGCCTCTAAAAGCCTCACACTTGAAAGGAAGACAAACACTACCCAAGTATGTTTGTTCTTTTAGGGAAACCAGATTTTAAGGGATCTTCAAGCTTCTTTAAGCAGAAACTTAAAATAATCTGACTTGATAAAGTGTCCCAATTACTGAAATTAAGTCACTGTAGTCGCACGAATTAACAGTAAACAGGTAAATAAGACTGTGATATTTGAATACTGATTCTCAGTGCTCCAGGCAATCAGCTAAAACTGGACAGCTACCAGCTGTGTCACCTAAGCTAAATTCTGTCATGTTGACTGTCCCAAGTGCCACACACCAGAGGCTGCACAGCCTCTCCCCAAAACGGTGGTTCACAGTATGCAATAACAGGCATTTCTGCAGAAAATACTACATTCTCATCAAACAAAGGGGAGCTATTCAACATTCAAGAATTGTCCAGCTACTTTTAAAATATATTTCAGATGCAAAATGTGTATTTCTTCATCACTGGGAGCAAAAATAATTACTAATCTGCTATGACTTCTAGTAAGTACACTTCAAATAGATTATAAGTACCACAGAAAATGACAACTAAGACAAAGGTGTCTACTGATTTCTCAGTAGGCACTAATTAGTAGCAAAGGCTACTGATTTCTTAGTAGCAACTTGCAGCCAGGACAGATAGTAAGAATTAAAACGTTCTGGAAAAAACTAGTAGGAAAACAAATCTATTTGCTAATTTTCTCCTGCATCTAGCTTCAAAGTTTCCGAAAGGGCTGAAACCATGAGTGTTATTCTGAGTTATCCACCACTCTAAAAACATCTAATTAGTCTATCTTTGTGAAATACAAATTAAAGATTTTTTTTTTTATTAATAGCTACAACAATATGAAAAGAACCCTGTTAGAATCAGGGGTGGGTGGGGGGGTGTGGGGATGTGTGTAGATACATATTTATAGATGCATATATGTGCATGCATGTATACAGACTCCAGGAGTCTCTACAGTTCAAAATGTAGCAAAGGGCTTTAAACTGGCTCCAGAAGGATGAGGCTCTCCACGTACCACAATGCTGCAGCAGTTAAAGCTACTGCCTCAGAGATCAAAACTGGTGCAGGTATATCTGCATGGCACCTTGCCTGAACTGATAAACCTTACTTCTCTCTACAGCACCTCGACACGGATCTCTTGATTCCTGTTACGGACTCAGCTCAGTTGCAACTACTTTAAATGCTGCTGCATCATGCTGCATTGTGCAATGCAGACATCCTTGCAAGACACAGGAACGTACCGTACACAACCTTGGGACTGCAGCTTCGAGCTCTAAGTTACACACCCAGCATCCTGACCAAAACACTCCTCTCAACTCTGGTGTGAGCTGCCATAGAAATCCTGAGGAGAAGCCACACAAAGATCCTCAACAAAGTCTATTTTCCAGGTTGGTGACAGCACAGTCTCTAAAAAAAGCGAAGCAGCAGATCATCTGCTCCTTACAAATCTTAAAATAGAAAAACTCTTACACTGATGACGTTGAGGATTTCAGCTTAGCTTTTTTTTGCATCCCCAGGAAGGGGCACATAGAATGGAAACATTGGTAAGGTTCAGGGGAACACAACATTTCATACCAGAATATGAGTTATAAAACTGATGCTTACCCTCAACTCATACCCTCCATCATAACATTCAAGTAACCTCAGTGCAATACATACAAACACAGAAAGGCTTACTGAAGTGATTGGGCTTGGACTAGAGTGTGCTGTTATTCTGTGCTGATATTTTTTGTACTATATTTTGTATTCTCTTTTATGTACAAATATGTATAAATAAATAGATACTATAAAAAAATCTATCAATTGTTTTAAAGAATTCAAAATGAACTTCAGTGTTTTATTTTGTTCCTTGGAGGATGAGATTATCTGAGCAACAAACACAAAAGGTTCCTTTGTGAAAATATGTCAGAGCAAATAAAACGAACAATTCATAAAAGTTCCACAGACTGGATCCTTTTCACAGAACGCTGATAACATTCACTTATCTATTCTCAAGAGAACTTCAGGAATTTGTTTTATAAACTATCCCTGACACAGCAGAGACGTGTTTTTAAAGGTCCTGGTCAAAAAACATTCTGTTGAAAGATATTATTACTTGTCCCAGTGTGTCAGAATGCTCACTTGGCAATTTCATGAACATAAATAGGTTTTGCATACATACAGGCCGCAAAGTGCAGGCAGAGGTTAGAGGTGTGAAGATTCTCCTGACCAACAGATTGACAGAGCACCGTACTAGAGTGCCTGTACTTTTGCTTCACAAGTCTTACAGAATATCCAGTATTGTCCAAGAAGCTGTTCTTTTTTGGACAGGTAAGCAGAGTTTTAACACTGTAAGATGTGCTTTCCACTTACTTTAACCCAATATAAAGTAAGATTAAGCAATGATAATGAAACGTACAAGCAAACCTTTTTTTGCAGCTATACATAAAAGTTCCAGCACTGATTTGCTCAGCTACTATAGGTTACGCAGTAGACTGAACTACTGGGGCTCCCTGCCTCAACAATTCGTTCTCTGCTTTTTTTGAAATGAAACCAGTTAGTTTGGTCTGTATCGCCAGCTCAGGGAGACAGTAAGTTACGTTACACCACAACCACTCTTGCCAGTTGTGAAGTCTCCTGTAAAAAGGGCCTAGTTTGGGCCTGAACAAATTGTCATGAGTTCTGTAGGGGTATGAATCCTTTCATCTTCCTGAATTGTAGCTGCAAACATTCAAGAGAGACTCCCTCTCCCTGCTGCCCTTTTGGGAATATCCTTTTTTGTCAGTGCAGGAGATAAGAAACAGTCAATAAGGTTAAAAGAAGCCAGTTCTCAATGAAGTAAAATTCATCCTCCACCTAAAAAAAACAACTTTGGATGCGTTTTAAATAACCTGGATCAGAGGTTCAAGAGATAAGAGTAACCCCTCCAAGCACTGGAGATGCTTTGAATTCCTATATAATGAAGCCTCATAATGTTGGCCATGAAAGAACTTCAGAGCCTTTCATTATGTCATAGTCGCAGTCCAAAGACCAATGGAAACAAAGGGAAAACATCCATTGCCTTCAATGTTTTATAAGAATCAAGAAAATTGTTGATCTGCTTTTTTTTTTAAATATGAATGAAGGTGCTTTTACCACTGAAAGCACTTTCTCTCAGCCATTAATAATGTTTGTAGTATCTTTTCTAACTAGGGCATCTGTTTACATAAAAAATGCAGTCAAGCATATTCCACTTAAAAACCAAAGCAATTTTTTTAATGTATACTGAGCAGAGAAATAACTCTGAACTATCCCACATCTAAGATACATAACTACCTTAATCAGAGTGAAAATCATATACTAAAAAAATCATATATTCAAACAAGGATGTCAGGCACTCCACCTAACAAGTTACCTTTACTGAAGACTGGCAAAGTTAATTTGAACTGGTTGAAGAATCCTCTTCTAGAGCCCTATCTTGGCACGATGCTTGTCATTAAAAAATCAGGGTCACAGTTATAAAAGACAATAGGTCAAAGCAGATACATACATTCGGATTTTTATAAGTTTACTCCCCTGATTTGAAAAATGAAGATGTGTAAAATACCGTAAATCATTCACTTACCATGGACTTGGTGAAAGGTCGAGCCAAGGTAAACAGCAGGGTATACACCCACCAGTTACGATGAATTGAGGAGTAAATCATATTTCCAGGATGGACTGAATTAGACATCACCCCATGGGGAGAAAGGCGTCTGTTCAGCTCGTTGGAGAACAGTATATTGCAAAGCTTGGAACGATTGTAGGCCAACATAGCCCAATACTCCTTCTTAGATGGAGAAAGCAGGTTGAAATCAAGTTTTCCAGAGGAGTCTTTAATTTCTGTAAATCTAGAAAACAGTAAATATGCCTTAGATATCCCAGAGTTAACTTTGCTCTCATTAAGAACAACATAAAATGTAGACAGTAGAGTAGAATTTGGCCAGAACCAACAAAAAACAACAGCCTATTTATCAGTTCAAGGCATCTACTGGAAATTGCCTGAGACTCAAGGAACAGTCCATATAATACGGCAGTAAAATTACTGAATAATTAGCAAAAGCAAATGATAAATAGAAGTCAAAAAAAGGCTTTATTGATTCAAGGACATCATATGTAACTCATGAATCACTTTACTTTAAATCCAAGAAAGGATTTTGCCATAAATCCATGAAAGCACAATCAACTTGGAGGAAATAATGTAGGATAAAGTAACTCTGCATTAGAAGCAGAGAAAACAAGCATCCTTTCATTTCCCCTTCTTCCCTTCCCCTGATTATTTCATCCAGTGTTCCCATACTGCACACTTTCATTTAAGTATCCAAGTAACTACGGATGAGTCTCACTGCTTCTTAGATTCTTTTTTAGATTAAAAATTGATGAATATAAAGGGTTTATAACCTTGGTAACTTTCCATCAATAGTCTTATATGTTTAAAAGATAAATGTAAACAAAGCCAAAATGAGTTCTGGCAGAGTATAATGTTTTTAAGTACACCCATGGCATGGCTGAACACAAATCAAAGTAACTAGTTGATGTTTTTTAATTGGGTCTGACAGAGTCATTAAGCACCAGCTGTTGGTTTCTTTCCTTTCTTTTTTTTTTCTTTTTTTAATAACATAGCAGTGATGTTCTAAAGACATTTAGATGAAGAAAAGGAAGTTTCCATATAGGATTCCCCGCTCCAACTCTTACAATCTGATTTATCAATTTACTGATATATATTAATATTAGAAAAAAAAATCACATTTAGTTATAGATCTATGTTTCATTCAGAAGAGCTACTAAAAATAAAAATGATTTAGTAAGCTCTTTTTAATACTTAGAGTTTTCAGAATCAGCTGGGGAGAACAGAGATAAACATAATTATAGTACACACTAGAAAAATGTTTTAAAATATCTTCACTAATTTTGCATCTCATGCCCAGAAATGAACAGATCAGCTGGAATTTCTACATTCATTCTGTGAGCAGAATTATAATACACTCAGAGAAAAGCAACTACAGTATTTGAACTCAAGAGGAATCCAGGCTGTTTTGTATCTTGCAGAATTAGCCCTTCAATTTCAACAACAAAATTTCTCATTCATGATTTTTGGTTAGATCGAATACATCTCTGAAATTAACAGGACTATTCTGGGAGGAATTTCCTATATTCATTCCTCAAGTAATCATTTATGACACCAAAAATAATCTATAAATAAAATGTGTTGCGTATACTGTATAACAGAAATGCGGTGGCATATTTTGAGTCCAATCCTGCGAGTGTGCTTATGTGAGTCAATCTTACTTAAGTCGGCAATCTCCCTGAATTCAGTAAGATAAAGCCTGTACAATCAAATTAACAACTCAGAAATAGAGGAGGAAAATCAACCTACTTATTATTCTGATTTTAATATGATTTGCTTAAAATACCTAAAAGCTTAATTTAAACTGAATTCATTTGTGCTGAATCCAGAGAAGTAACTAAAACCAAACAAAGAACCAGAGAGACAAATAAATATTTTGCCTTGGAGCAGTCTAGTATAATATTTTCTGCAAACATGGGACTTTATTTTTCCCCGATCAGGGGGTCTTGACTCCAGCAAAAAGATCCAGCCAAGGTTTATGGAAGTAATTAGATACCAACACTTCTCTTTTACAACATAGTTTAAGGCTCAGAGTTCTCAAGTAGGTCAGAAAGTAGTACTACCCAATAACACCTAACGTCTAAATTAACTCATTACATCAACTTCTTGCCATTAAACAGACTGGGGGAGGGAAAACCCAGTTATTTATAATGATAAGTTTAAGTGTTAAGATATGCCATAGTACCTGAATTGGACCCCTTAGAAAAAGGGAAATTTACTAATTGTGTTTATTATTTTATTCAAACATAGACTTACTTATTTTTTGATGAGCTTCTATAAACCTTGGCTGATCTCACTGCGATAGCAATGAGTACTTTAAAAAATGATTTTGAAAACACAGATAAAGATGTCCAGAGATGTGAGCTCTACTTACACAGAGCACTTAATACGGTGAAAAACAAAGATGTCATTTAAAATACTATCAGAGATACAAACTTACAAAGGGGAACAAGCAGCTGACAAATCAACATAATCTCCCATTAAATAACAGCTCATTTATACGTATCCCGTTGTGCCCTCCACATCTGGCAAGTGATTGGAGTTGGCAGATTTATTTCTAGAGCTATCTTGCCTGTCTCGCAGTAGCCTCCCTCACTCCTAACAGGACTCTGCTACTTGCTTTCACAAACCTGGTGTGATTTGCAAAGATAAGGATGTCCAGATTTTGTAACCGCCTACTTACTAGACATTTCATGTCTTTTAACACTAGAGAGGATTATTACTGGCATTTTCTATTGCTTCCTTTCATTTCAGCCATCATAAATTTAAAATGGTAAAAGTAAATCTATCTGCAGTGTGTCATTTATACCATAAGCCCCTGTGTTTGGAAGTGATAAAGGTTTCAGCCTGACCCTTGGCTGGTCTCTCTCTACCAGGTCCCTGGGGTTACATTTTATGGAAACATGATTAAAAAAATAAGCTTCATTCTAGGTCACTAAAACATTTCAGAAATATGAAGGCAGGGGAAGGAAAAAAAACCAACAAAATACTCTCACATTCCTCCATTTGGTTTGCTAGAGCTGTTACACATGATCAAAAGTGAAACAGCAATCAAAAGAAATGTTTAAAACTGGACATTATGGGTCTAATCCTACAGTCCCTGAACTAAATCAGAAGGCAGTAAATGGTTTGTGCCCACTAAAATTCAGAATTGGGGCATGCATTTTGCACAAGGAACTTTATTTAAACCAAATCTATCTTTTCAGTTATTAACACAAACACTACAAGCATGTCTGAAATAAGGCAAACCTCATCAATGTCTTTTTTTTCCAGCTGTACTTCTTCTGACAGTGGAAAAGACGAGCATCTAACATTTTAATTAAAAAATTCACCAAAAGAGGCATGGCCAGATTTCTAATATGTATTAACTACACTACTTCCCTTTTTACAATTATACAGCTAATGTCTGCATTGAATTCCCTAATTTCTCATTATAAAACAATTGGATTTCATCTAGCAGTTTTTAATTGCATTGTTTCTCCTGCTAAAATAACTGCACATTCTTCTTGGTAAGATGTTGAAGTTGTTGAATGACAAATCAATATAGGTCATGCCATTCAGATTTAATCAATTATTATTCCATCTCCTCACAAAATCAATGAGTGGTTTGAAATGCGGTGAAAATCTACATTCACACAAAGAATGATCAAAAAATACCTACATACAGTTATAAAACTAGAACACACTTTATCCAGCAGCAGAGCCAAATCCAGTAACATCCACAGGCATTAGTAATGCTGCTATTTTTAAAAAGATTAGTTAAACACAAATGCTTCAGAGCAGGGCCTTTCACTTCCAAAAACTTTTGCAGTTCTGCCATAACTATTTTATGTTGTAAGAATTGCAGATCTCAGCTAAAGCAAAGGTAAAGTTCACTAACCTGTGTGATTCGGAGGACACCATCACAACCCTAGCAGGAGATGACTGGCATAAAACATCTTTCAGAAGCTGGACAAGATAGAAATGTCCCAGGTGGTTCACCTGGAAGGTGGACTCCAGGCCGTCCTCCGTCAAGCACCAGGGAGCACCAAACACGGCAGCGTTGCAGATCAGTATGTGAAGAGGCCTGAATAATCAGAAATATTGAATAAAATTTAATGAAGAAAAAAAAAAACCTTAATGAAATACATGTAATTGCATTACTGTTTGAACAGGGCTAAGGTGTGTTGTGGGTGGAGGTGTGAGGGTGTTGGGGTTTATACAGTTGTTTATACCCGATGCCTCCTCTCCACCTGGGGAGGGGAGTTGGGAAAAGGAAAGGAGACTCGTGGGTTGAAATAGAAATTCATTTAATAAAATAATAATAACAAAGCCTAATATTAATAACAGTTATAAAGTACACAGCGCTATACTCAGCCAATATTGTGAGGGAGTGGGCCTCAGGGTTAGGACGATAAACAAGTTCCTCTCAAGATATCAGCCATGGAAGAGAGAAGAAGAAGGAGGGAGAAGAAGGAGGAGGAGGAGGAAGAATAATGAAGGGCTGTTCCCAGCAAACTCCCTATTTTATACTGAATGTGACATTTATGGTGTGGCATAGTACTAATTGGTCAGCCTCTGTACCTGTTTATCTCAAGACTCCTGAAGACCTTGAGCAACATATACCAACATTAGCTGAGACTATAACGAAGTTTTATCACTTTGTTCCCATGAAATAACGTTGTAGTCCTTACAAAATGGCAGTTTTCCTCAACAGAAACCTGACTCTAAAATGACAGAAGGCTTTGGCAGCTGCACAGCTGCAGGGTGGTTTCCATGAGAAGCAGCTGCCCTGTGCCGGTTCCGGGCTGGTTCTGCAGCAGCCCCACCACAGGGCACAGGCTGAAGCCCTCAGCAACACTGGAGGCGCATCTGGGAAAGCAAAGGCAAAACACGACACAGCAGAGAGGACCAAGGGGAAAAAAAGGTGGAAAACAGCAGCGTGAATAGCACAGTGAGAGAAGGAGGAGGGGGAGAAGGCGCTCCAGGTGCCATTTGCCTGCAGCCCAGGGAGAGCCCATGCTGGAGCAAGTGTATCCTGAGGGGCTGCAGGCTGTGGAGAGGACCCAGTGCTGTCGCAGAGGAAAAGTGTGAGGAGGGAGGAGCAGCAGAGAGGAGCTGCTGTGTACTGATCACAACTCCATCGTCCTGCCCTGCTCAGGTTGGGGGGAGGTAGAGGAGTTGGGATGAAGTGGTGAAATTGAGCCGGTGGAAAGGGCAGTGGGGGTGGGAGGAGGGAGAAGAAGGTGTCATTTTAATTTTTGGTTTTGTTTCTCACTAGCCAAATCTACTTTAATAAATTAGCCCACCACAACGTGTCATCTCAAGATGTCTGCCAGAGCAAGACCACACAGCTTTTCCACTTTCTTCAAAAATAATACCAAGTAAGCAGAATGGTAACACTTTGCGTATAGAGAATCCATATGTCCTGAATGTTCACAACAACAGTGATCAGCAAATGGATAGCTGACATGCATGAGCAGGTCACCAGAAATACCTCAGTACTACCAGCACTTTTTCGCAATTGCTAATTGAAACAGTCGCCTTCTGGAGCATTTAGAAAAGAAACTTTTCCTGCGGGAGGAGCAACTCCTATAACTTTCTTATGTGGGGTACACATCTATTCATGATATCTGCACAACTGGTAGGGGAAAAGTGATTACGAAATAAAGCCACAAAGCAACCAGGCATATGCCCACATGCTTTATACTTCTGCAGCTTGTGAAGCATGCTGTTAAAAAAATACAAGTTGATAAAGACTGAGCTGGAAAACAAAAACATCCTCCAAAAGCTGTAATCTTCAGTGGAAAAACTGCACACAATACATATGAGATCTGAGAGACAAAATCCTTCCTCACTCAGCTCACCCAGTTTAAATAGAAATGCCACAATGAAGGAACTTGAAATGAACCGTTCCTAATTTGCTTTGCAAAGGGTAAGATTCTACCAAACTAAGCTAGAAAAGAACCTAGACTGTCACATACCTGTCTCATTCCAAAATCAGGTCCAGAAAACTTTTAATTCCTGGATATCTCCACTGTAATCTCAGGGTGCTACACACCTTGCAGCCTTCCCAACTTCCGTAGCAAGATTAAGGACAAATACTCTTTCTGTTCTTTATTTCCTTTTTTACCCCACCCCCCCCAAATAAAAAAAACCAAACCAACCAACCAAACAAACAAAAACAACCCAACACAGCATAGCCTCTCATTCTCAGACCTCAGATGGATCTACATTTGCTAGACTGTTTCATCTGTAAGGAAACCTCGGCACCAATAGTGTATTCTTGTCCTTGAGTCGGAGCCTGATGCAGCAGACACACCTCAGCAAGGGCACTTGAGTTGAAAACCTCAGACTTGAGAGTCTGCATCTAGCATGCCTGGCCCTGATACATAATTGTAGGAAAATAGGAAAGGTTACACAAAATAATGAATGTCAAAGAAGCACCTTCCATTCCTGCACTAACCATGCACTAACACCTGTGATGTCCTAACACCACAATATTAAGATCTGTCACATTGTTTAGCCTGTTACAGTTTATTATGTCTTTACTGCAATTAGCCAAATCTCATGGTACAAAATCAACCACTCAACATAAACTCTCATTCTGAAGATAATAAATGAAGCACAACTAGGAAAAATAGCTGCCTGTCCTCTGTTCTTTCCAAGTACTTCTTCACAGTCCTGCTCACAAGAGTTGATAGGAGATCCAGAGTCAGATAATTTTCCTGTGTGGTTGTAGGACATGTATACTGCAACTCTAAGCATGTGCAAAAGGAATTCTGGAAAAGACTGTGAAACACAAAGCCCCAGGTTGTCAAAAAAACCCCTAAGTAATTAGATTTCTTCATGCATATTTTCAAACCCCACATTTTCATAGCCTAGTTTTCAAAAAAACATTTCTTGGAGAATCAAATGCACATTAGCTGAATACTGAAAGAGCTGTGTAATCATTGACATAAACAGTAGGCTGTATTTCCTTATTAAAATAAATTTCAACTTCAAGCCCACTGGGAAGTTACCAATGTAGTCTGCTTTAATAAGACGTTAACAATCCAGTATCTGTACCTGTGCCAACTTGGAAAATTTTAACAAAAAGCTTCAGAAGCAGCATGTAACAACTGTGTACTTTGGGAAGCTCATTTCTGAAGTGCTGTATTTCTGATTTGCCTTTTGGTCAGTGACACTTACACACATAGTATCTTCACATACATGCTACACCCACAAAAGAAACTGAAGATAAAGGGGATTGTCCTTTTAAAGGCAGTCTCTCTGTTGAAAACAATTTGCAAAAAAGGCAGGGTTTTTTTCATCTTTGCAACCTCACTCAAAACAGTGCAAGAAGGCTATTTACGAATATGCAGGATCATTTTTTTCTAAAGGTAACCAAGCTTTTCAGGCATATGTGCTCTAAACCTCAGTTCATTTTGCCTGTTCAAGGTATAGCTGGCAAGAGGAAAACAAAGCCTCACAAAGATTGAAGGTATATGTGTGGAAACCTTGGATGACTCATCATCTCTTCTGAAAGTTTATGAAGAGCTCTAGCAAGAATTAATTTACAGATTTGTACATCTGCTGGGAAAAAGGAACAAGCTTCTTCAACACGTGGAATTTTTGGTATAAGAGACTTCTGTGTGAGAACTGAAGCACATGAGTGCAGCAGTAATATGAAAAACACCATCTCCATTCCCTGCAAAAGCAAATATGGCACATCTAAAAAAGATTATAATTCTATTTGATAATCGTCATATGTACTGTGAAGTAACAGACCACAGTAAGACAGAAAGAACTCACATATGAACCAAAACTATATTCTACCTATGCAAATTGTACTATCCTTCATTAATACTAATCATACAATAACTACCAGAGGCAAAATATGCACTCTATACCTAAATCTGTCAGCTCAATTAATTAAAAAGATTATTCCAGAATTATAAAACTATAAAATGCAGTTGCTTTTAACTTGTCAGGGCATTTAATTGGGTTTTATGAAAGAAATAAAATTATGCTTCAGTCTTTTTCATGAGATTTGTATTTTTCAAACATTTTGTTCTAATTTTTTAAAAGAAAAGTAATTAAAATTAAAGAGACCATAAAAAGTATTTACAATATTCTATTAGAAAAAAATCTGCAAAGAAATATAAAAATAAATAGACAATTTAAACTAATACTGAAAAGATAATGCCAGATTCCCTATTAGAATTCCTTTATTTTTAATTAGTGTTAGTGTTTTTGAATGGTTAAAAACTGATTTATCTAGAAAACACTACAGGAAAGAAACCTAAAGGGTCATATCAATAGATACTGCTGCAGTGCTTCATTTCAGCTCAGAAAGAACTATCTCTCGGGCTTGGATCCATGTCCATTAAGCTATCGGTGTCTCTCGTCAGACTGCTAACAAAGGTCCAATTACTGAAAATTGTCATCGAAGTTTTTGTGACCTGGACATTTACACACCAGGAAATGAATGAGATTACCTATGTAACAGCCACCATATAGTTAGGAATTTCAGCCACAGATGACAGATTCTAATCTCAATAGTGCAGAGCTCTATATCACTGAATGTATCATTATGCAGGAACAAATTTTTTAAGATACATGACAATTCACACCACACATCTGGCACTACAGCTTTGCTTTATGACAAGAGTATTTTTAAGTGATAGCAGAACTATGACCTTGATTTTAGAAGTTAATTAAAAACATTGCTGAGATCTACATTAGGCTTCCTCCTGAGCCCAAGGAGAAAAAAAAAACCTTGGTTTAAAATAGTTTGCAATTCTACACCAAAGGCACATCTAAGGCCAACAAAAAAATGTCAGCAGCAAAGGAAAATTTTCTTCAGTGTTTACTCCTGGTATCGATATTGCCAAGCTTCTCCCTCTAACCATGACACCTATTTGATACTTCTGGTAATGCTGTGGAGTTAAAGCCTTGCAGAGTGTTTTGAAAATTTACCCCTATATCTCCTTGAAATGGCTTCAGACAGTGACTTACATCACACCAAGCGAGTTAATGTGGTCTACCATTACAATTTATGTATGCACTGGGACTTGGACGTGAGCTGCTCCATCATAGCATGTAGTCACTGTTTCTTATCCTTCACAGCATGACTGAGACTCAAGCTATACAGCAATCCTATAAAAATCTCACCATTCTAGTAACTGTAGCTACAATTTAGAGAAAACTAAAAAGCATGTAAAATTAACAAGGACATTCTTAATTGTGCATATCTCTGCTGAAAACCATCTAATGTCTTGTGCACTTCACAAGTCTGTGATTCATCACTAACCCTTGCACCGACTCAATTCACAATTAGAAGCAACAAAGCAATCCAACTACTCTGCACTAGTTGAAAATACAGTAAGTGAATACATTAGAGAGATACCGAAATTAAGTTGTGGCTAGAAATCAGTTAGTTATGAAATCTAATAATAAATTTGTTAGCACCTGATGTAAAACTATGATCTGTCAGCAGCCTCCCAAGTTGGCTGTGTGCAGCAGTAGATATTTCCAAGGGAATTAATTACTGATGATTTGCAAAGGTAAGAATAATATTTTTCAACAAATGTAGCTTGTGCACTAGGAGGTTAAACAAACACCACCAAAATGTCAACAGAGTTCTTGGCTTTGGTGTTCTCCCATTTCAAACGTAATGAAATAGTTAACCAGAAATTATGCAAAGGGAATACTTTCAACTCTTCCCATGAAGCAGAATGTCACACCATCTGGGGCACTTCTCAAGTGATTTGAAAAGTTCACACTGTTTGGAATTACACAGAAATTCAACAGAAAAGGCCTCGCCATATCCCCAAAGTCCCATAAGCAACTGTAGACCTATGTCACGGCCAGTAAAGAAGGCAGAGAGTTGTGACTTCTCTTCCATAACGAAGCAAAGTCACAGCCCACTAAACTTTTCCATCCTGTAACTCTGAACATCCATGCTGATTTCTCTCTAAGTTAGAAATCTGTACTTCCTTCTGTGAGGGAGTGCCTGCATTCACAAAGTAAATAACCAACACGCAGGCTAGGCTTATAGCTCTCCAGAAAAATGGTGAGTTAAACAACCATCTCCAGAAATCCTTCTCAGTTTTACCAGCAGCACTGATGGGAAACTGAGCAACAAGAAAGTCGCTAAGAGTCAGACAGCAGCAGGAAATCTCAGAACCATGTATAATCTAACACTGACCCAAAAATACTTACTTGTTTGATGAAAACAAACAAACAAAAAGCCCCACTGATTAATTCAATGAATTTTTGAAACGAACACTTGATGTCTGACTTTACTTTTTCTAAAAATACTGACTGAACAGCCAGGAAAACACCCTCTCTTGCCACCTGTCAGCTGACAGAATTGCAGATCCTTGTCAGACAGGCTTCATTTTAAGGCAAGCCACTAACACAGGACTTAAAGCCCTAATGGATGACCTCCTGCTAGAAGCAAGGAAAATTCTCTCGAATTCATCCTACTGGATTTCTTTGCAGGATTTCACAGAATCACAGAACGTTAGGGATTGGAAGGGACCTCAAAAGATCATCTAGTCCAATCCCCCTGCCGGAGCAGGAACGCCTAGATGAGGTTGCACAGGAAGGCGTCCAGGCGGGTTTTGAATGTCTCCAGAGAAGGAGACTCCACAACCTCTCGTTGATCGCAAATACTTCTGCCCCACTTCTAAGAGATTAATGGGAGCACACTGAAACTGTTCTGCTTCTTCCTTTCGTAACAAATACATGGGAATTATTATGAGCAGCTGCCCCTATGTCTTCATAATATTTCATCTGCATACTGCCATACAGGTCAACTGTCTCTTAATCTTTATTCATTACCTCTATAAAAGCTTGAGTATACAATTTCATAAAACTTTGGAGAAGGAACAGAGGTTTCAACAGATTTAGAACTAAACAGAAAATGTCCATTAGTCCTGGTTCTCCCTTTATTAGCTTTTCTTACACATACAAGGGGGAAAAATCCCAACCACATCACCTTCCATCTCCAGAAATTAGTAATTTATCTATCTTTCTTGAAGAAGAAAATCAGTCATTTTAGCTCTAAGGGAACAGAAGAGTTTGAGGCACCTACTTATCCTCTCAATGAGGTACAGAAGCAATTTCAGCTATTGTGAAAACTTCCAAGTTGAACTTCTGAAAAGTTATTAAATAATCATTTAAACATTTAAAGACTTTTAACATTTAACACAACACTTTAAACATTTGTAATGTTTAACCCTCAAACAGACCTTAGTAAAACCTGCACTGTCCAAAGCACCTTCCCTCAAAAACTATCCATGCTGGAATTTCTCCTTCCACTCCTATATGCATTTCACAAAGACTACACATAAAATAAGAAAAGTAGGGATTAGGTTTAATTTGTTAACATGATCTGTCCCCCACACTTAGCTACTTTATACACTGCAAGTGTATAAATCTAAGAAATCAGGAACTTTTAAATTTACATGTACTTATTTCGTATCATTAGATCAGTAAATCGCTTTTGATAACAAATTATTACTTAAAAATGAAGGTCAAGATTCATACTTGGTTTTTAATTTATAAATACAAGGCAAGAGAGAGAAAGTTTAAGTATTATATTTCACAAGCGGGTGGTGTTTTTTTTTCCTTCCATTAGGTTTATACCAGGAACTCTCTCACTTTTCTGGGGCCCACCATCCACAGCTCTGAATTTCCTTTTGCAGAGCTATAATCTAAACCTAAATTTCCTCTGACTGACAATATACTCAGGGTATCGACATTAACAACAGGTGTCAGTGCTGCTCTTCCCTCACATCAGTGCCTCCTCAGGACCACACTTCAAGCCAAAACTGATCCAGGAAGCCATGTTTTCCTTTGTCAAAGTGTTGCATCTTCGCTAGTTCTGTATCCCTGGGGACTCAAAATACCTCCATACATATCACAGAATCACAGAACGTTAGGGATTGGAAGGGACCTCAAAAGATCATCCAGTCCAATCAAAAGTCCTGGGGTTAGGCTGGGGTAGAAGAGGGGTAAGATAGGGCTCTGCAACTTAATGTCCATGTCCATTCAACCTTTCAGCATTTCCATTCTGCATCCTCTTCCTTTTCTCAAACCCTGGCACAATAAGAGGAATACTTTGTTCCATTCCTTGCAAAGATGTTTTGTTTTGTTTTGTTTTGTTTTGTTTTGTTTTGTTTTAAATCTCCCTGATGCCTAGGAGACAGCAACAACAGAAAGATCCAGAATCTGGTACTTTACATTCAGAAACTCACGTAGACCATTCATTGCCTCAAAGTGGACACATACATCTTTTTCAAAATCCCAGCAGCGAGTCACTATTTACACATGTACACAAAGAATTACAATTAAGCACAAGCCAGTTGTAAAGGAACATTCATTTTTGCAATAATCATGGAATTATTTGTTGTTTCTGCACATACTTCGAAATATACAAATTGAATTTGTACACAGTAGTACTTGTTACAAATTAAAAAAAAAGCTACAAGTCAGGAAGGTCAATTACTACTTTTATTATACACTCATATTTCCTATTGAAAACAGCTAACTCCTTGGAAAATGTTTTCAGGACCACGGTTGATCATTCAAACAATAAAACACTTCATGCCTTTTGAACATTTCACTTGCCAGTGACAACTCCTCCCTCTGTTTTGCCTAGAGATATATAGAGCGTAATCGAGTTCAGAAAGCCCCAGCAGCTGTGTGCTGCCATTCAGACCTGAAAGATTCCATGTTGTGATAAAAATTAATGTACTTTGACATCCTCTGGGATTTTTGGTGCCTTGGGAACAGCTAATGAAGAAATACCACCTTTGCAGACTACAACACAAATTTTTGGGTTCTAAGATTAAGACCCAAGAGTTATATGCATGGTCTGTCTAATGTCAGCAGTAAGGCTTCCATATCCAAGTGCCAGACTACTCTGCCTTCATGTGCTTTAATTATCTCCCATCAAAAGCCTTTAACTAAATAGACTAAAAACATTTTAATCTATATGTAATTAAATAGCTACTCTTCTCCTGTATTTCAGAATTTTTAGAACACAACATCAATTAAACACACAGATCTTCTTAAAGCCCATTAAACTATAATGCAGCAAATCCTTGTTTTATTTGCAGCCGAATACATTTTAATCAGGCATATTAAGTCATACATATTTTACTTCCTTAGATACTCAAAACAGTCTTCAGAGCTGGTGCATCTTGTGGAATTTTTTTAGAAAGACAGGGCCCCAAAGCTTCACGAGGCATCTTAGACTTAGTCATAGACCCATGACTCAGAATGGGAACCAGAACCACCAGTGGGCTGAGCAGAAAGCCACTGGAGAGTTATCAAGGTCTCTTCATTAAACTGCAGTGAAAAGGATGCCATGTATCCAAAGACAAGCGACTAATTCACATATCTGAGCACAGTTTTAGTCATAAAACTATGTAACAAACATAACAATCTTTCAGTAATACGTAAAAACATTTAATAAATGCAACTATATGTAAATCTATGCTGA
>NW_010158526.1:46881-55471 GCF_000695765.1 Mesitornis unicolor
TCAATCCTATCCTTACTTTAATATGGACTTTTACTTTTAAAAAAATAATGTTCCAAGGCAGAAGATATTTCCATGACACAGCAGATGAAATGAAAGCTCATCATGAGCTCTGCCTCTAGTAAAAGGAGGAAAGGGATAAGCTTGAGAGATTTTTAATTTAAAAAATACTGGAAAGAGTTTTAGGATCCACATGACTTGACGCACGCTACCGCAATGGGGTAATTGTGTATGAGAGCTTAAAAACAGAAGAAAGAGAAAAAGAAAAAAAGAAAAAAAATTATGCAGAAAGCCAGTCCCTAGGCTTTAATAAGGCACAGTACAACCGCAAAGAGAAAAAAAAAGTTTCACCCTAATATTATTATGTGTGTTTCAAATGCAGTCCGCCTTTGATCTTAATTAGTTTAAGATACGTGCTGTCTACAGCAGTAACTTCTGAAGTATGCGTCTTTCAATACTTAACTCAATGTGGATATTTTTTGACATCTCAAAATGTACAATGTTGTCCAGAAGTTTGTGACCCAGTGGCAGTGTCAGAACGCTAACTGTATTCTAAGTTGAGAAGACAAATAGAATAGCTCAACTGTTACTAGCTCTATTCACAAAAAGTATTTCTCTAAGTGTCAAAGAGCTAACATATTTGTACAGTGTTAAAAAATGTGTTCAAATTTGGAAAGACAATACACAGTGCCAATGATCATCTCTGACAGAGATACATCTGCTTCAGAATCATTAAGCATATTGGCATAACAGCATCACTAATAATTTCTTTAAAACATTTATTCATTTTTTCTGCATATTTTAAGTTGTGAAACTTAAACTTGAAACAACTTGATAAACATTATTTTAACATATGTATTTATATGTACAAATAGAATTTGTTATACATGTCTATGATTTCATTGTGGTTAACTTGGAATTAAAAAACAGCTTAACACATATGCAATATGCCAGTTATGATACATGAAAATACAGAAAAACAGTATTCTGAAGTGAATTTTCAGCAGGCTCTGAAATCTTAATTGGACCCGCAAGGTTTCAGAGCGCTTCTGCTTGCAGCATGAAAAATGAATGTAGTCATAGAGTTTGAGGCCTCAGTTAAGGAAGCCAGCTGAAAATCTGGCCCTCTCCATTTTGGGTCTGGTTAGGGAAATAAGAAGAGACTAAAGTTCCAATTGGAGAATCATAATTCATAACATAAGCTGCCTTTTTCAAATTTCTACACACAGCATAAGTGAATAAACTGTTGGCATATGCCAACTTTTACCACACAAAAAAAAATTCCTCTTTTAAAGTATAGGAAAATAACTGCAGTGAAAAATCTACATCTGGAAGTCCCACGTAACTGTGAATTGCTGCTACCAATTCAGAAAATTTGAAGCAGTAGCTGTTGGCAAACACTATTTATGTATTTCAAGTAATTCAAGTTTTTTCAGGATAATTTCATTTTTTTTCCTTGAATGTTGAGAACATTAAATTGATGTCTTACTGTATGGCTGAAGATAACTTTAATTCAAACCAAGTGGCACTATGCACCACTTTAAACTAAAGAAGCACATACAGATTTCATCTGTAACTTTACTGCTCACTTTTGCCTGCTAACTGTTTAGATCATGGAAGTGTTCTTATACTGAGGATCAGGCAAATGCTACGATAACATCACTGTAAATATTGACAACAGGTAGTTATTTTGGAAACTTTAGAACTGAGACATTAGTGCTGTCCCACAACAGAAGCATGCAGGTTTTAGTCAAATATGAGATCATTAAACTGGAAGATAAATACCAACGTATCGCATCCACAAATCCCTGCTCCTACACAAATACCAAGTTCTACAGACTTTGAACTGTCAAACACTGACACTGACTAAATTTAAATGCTACGTTGCATACAATCACAGGAGGGCAGTCATTTTGTCTATAAAGTGGATTAATACCAACCATAATTCCTCACATTGTGCCCACTCAATGAAGAAGAGATTCAATTCAGTGTTTTTTAGTTCCAAAAGCCTAATGTGAAAGATTGGTTGGTATGCCTCTTCCAACTGCACAAAAACCAGCTAATGCCAAATCCATCTGAGCCCAGAACATTATTATAAACAGATCATTTATTTGATTTTCCGTAACACAGACATTTAATCAACTTGAGACTTTAATCAAACTGCCTGAGCTGGAAACTGGCAGAGGGGAAAGACTACGTACAGATAAAAGAAGCAACTTGAAAAGATCTAGCCATTTAGGTGCACTGAGACCTCTTTTCCTTCCCTCATTCTCACCATAGCACTGTCTTTACATGGAAAGAAATTGGAGGTCATTCACTCCTGGTGGAAATATCCAGTGGGGAATGTATCTCCAGACAACAAGCTAGGAATACTAAAAGAGAGCCAGAAAACACAGAAAAGAAAAAAATCAATCACAGAAATAACAGCATTGCATTTCAAACTATAAGAGAGCCTAAAATTAGTTGCCATTACTGTAACATAATGAGCTGGCTTTCTCTAAAGAATTTATTCTGTAAATCCTTCAACCCTATCTCTTGCCAAGTTAGACTTCCATTTTATGTATTAGTCACATTGTGTTCAGGTTGTGCTACAATGAAGTAAGAGGTAGATCAGACATTCTACATCAATATTGTTTTCTTCTGTTCTCTCCCAAAGACTACTGTGGGAGATCCAACCAAGCTATTGCATTTAGCTTACACTGCCCACAGATTCTTTGTAACTGTGAGAGCAAGAAAAACTGGAGTCCACTCTTCCACTCATAAGGAAAGTTTATATTCTGCTGCGATCACAGAACTGCAGAATCTAAAATAATCTGCAAAACTCTTCTCTCCCAAAGCTTTATTTGAAACTTCATGGATTAAAAAAGTCTCGGAAACCGCTGTATCAAATCAAGAGTATAGATAGTGTAAAAAAAATATTTTTAATGTGATGGTGAAGGATTTTCTAGAATACATTTATAGCAATACAGCAGAATTTACCAGTGTATATATACTCTGAGCCCAAATTTTATCTGTGGACAAGGCTGCAACACCTAACAAATCCAAACAGGAATAAAAGATTCCTATCAAATCTCTTAGAAGCATCATAGCTTGGAGATAAATCATCTGATTTTTATGTTTAAACGAGGAAGCTTTCTTAGCTCTTAAGTACTACTCCAATTTCTATTAAAAGTTTTTTTTCCTAGAATAACTCTTTCCTCCTGTTTACTATTTATGCTTTTTTTCAATGCTCCTTCTGTTGCACCATTTGTTTTCTGTATGCAGCCAGCCCCTGTTAAATTCCTGCTGAGCAGAGGATGACATTTCTTCATTCCTCTCATAGTTTCCAGAATCATGCAGATTCTCAAGCACATTCAAGAAGATTTTTTTTTCTCGACACATTATTTGATTAAGGCAGTAGCTTTAAAATCCCACCAATTTTCCCACTGTTCTGTGCAGTCCCACCATCACCACCTTCCCCAGCTGCAATAGGTTTTGGTGTTTTAACTCAATGAAATTCAGGGATCACTTTTCTGGAGTACTTCCATTTTAGTTTTCTCATCAAGGAAGAGATCTGTGAAACACTGTCCCTGAAGACTCTTTTCCAATATCTATCAAACAGGGAAGAAGAGGCTCCCAGGTTGTGACATGACTATGAGTACACCCTTATATTTGCAGACAAAAAGTAGTACCTAGAGCCATGAAGTGACCCAGAAAAGCAGAATTTCAAAGTGCAGCAAATCTATTCTCTATTTTAGAAATTTTCAGTTATCCGGTCATGTGTCACCAAGACCAACAGATTCTGTAGAATACCAAAGTCTCCCAGAAAGCAACAGTGGACTGGAGAAATTAAACAGAAAATAAAACTACCCACACCCAGAAGTTTAAGATGTTCACCACTGAATACGAATGGCCTCTTCACGTAACTTGTGAGAAATGAAAATACAGATCTTTATTAAAATGTGTGCATGCGTATAAAGTTTCTCCTTCACATTTTAAAATTATTGTATTTTTTCCCAGAACCCAACTGGGTTTGTACAACTCAGAACTCAAATGATAGTTTTGTTTAGAAAACAACCCAAACACTTTACTTAACTTTTCCTACTACTTTATTGTTAAGGAATTTGTGAGAGCTTTTGTAAGAAAGAAAACTCTATACTCGTAACGTATTTCCTATGCTTATTAAGTAGGACTTGTTGCTACTTCATGGGAACTGAGGACAGCATATCACATTGTGCCTTCTCCTACAGGTGCACAAAATCAGAGATACCAAAGCCTTTAAAAAAAGTTAGACTACTAGCTAACAGACTTGCCAAAGCATAAGGAACAAGACTTAGTTTTTCACTGAAGCCTGTAAGATTTCTTTCAACTGCTCATAAACGTACTAATGCAAAGGAATCACTGGTCTGACAAAAGCCTCTGGGCACTATGGCAAAACAAAGAAACGAGGAGACAAAAGCAGTTAGTGTACATTAGGGCTGGAAAACACAGAGGGCTAGCATTGTAGTAATAAGATGCTACTGCCATGTAATTGCTTCTCTGACTATATCCAAACATAGATAAATCACAAAAAATCAGCCAGAAAGACCTAGTAGGTCTTCCAGTCCGTTCTCCTGCCAGTGCAGATGACTGTAAGGTAACTCTTCTGTATCTGTATCAGTTAAAAGACTTAGTACTACAGGCAGTGTGTGGGGTCTGGTTAACATCCAGTCTCAGACTTTAAACAAAACGTAACTGAAAATTCATTTTGGTCAAAACTCCACAAGCCTCACAACAGATAGAGATCTTAGACTTTCCTGTAACGCTTGGGGTAGTCCTGCCAGACACACACATCTGAGATTTGAGACAGAAATATCTGAAGGCAAGGCAGAGGCTATAAATCCTGTCTATTACTAAAATTTTTCCAAATCAAATGAGAGTGAAACGTTAGTAAAACTTGTCCATCACTGACAACGTAGCTTAACAGACTTATGCTGGTAGAACAACGTATGCCAACAAAAGTAAAACAAGTTTCACTGATTCTGTATCTTTACAGAGATATCAGTAAATATCAGTAAATATATTAAGTATGTTGACTCCTAAGGATCTGTAAACATGCATACCAAACGGTCTAGCTAGGATGACCGTGACACAAACTGCAACACACAATTCAAGTTAAAAGCTGAATTTGGAAGAAGGGTGGCTTTAACCTTTCACTGTTCCATATAGTTTTTAAAGAAATGTAGCATATTAAAAGCGTGAAGAAGCTAATTTAAAACACTATTCTTATATCATGAAACCGACTTATCATTAAAGCAGCAAGGATTTGTCTTATTACGAGCAAGTTTTAATATAAGATGATATATGATAAGAAAATATTGTTACCAAGGATTTTAGCAGTAAAGGAACTTCTGTTAGAAGTCAGTTCTGACAATTCTTTGAATCTAAAAGACCTGTAGGTACTAAATTGTCATCTGTCTATACATGTGAGATTTAGCTTTGGCAGTATTTCAAAAGTGAAAAATCATTATTTTTTTCTCTATCTTCCCTACGACCATATATTTTCAAAGCTAAAAGGCCATATTCTCTTGAGAAGTACAGTAAGATATGTATGTGTTACAGAAATATTCGCAGAAAAAAGCTAAGTTTGAATAGTCACAACAATCAATGGGTCAGTGGATAAAAGCACAAAGTGTGGAATTTATTGTCAAGAGTTGGCACTTAAAGATTTCAAATATTTTCTTCAATTTAGAGATTCATTGTTCTGCTCCAGCCAAATTAAACAAACCATTTGGAAGCTAACCTGATTATCTCCACAGAAATTTGTCTATTGTTAAGTGATATCATTATCACTGCTTCTCTTGCTTTTTCTTTTTTTTTTTTTCTTAATTATGGAGTATTCCAGATACAGGCTGGAAAACTGAGCTGTCTGGCTCACAGGGTATTTTTTAAAAATGGTTTTAAAATATATATATATAGAGAGAGAAGGTTAGAAAAGAAAGCAAGACAAGGAATACACTAATTGCTCCTCCCTGACCTCTTCCAAACCACCGCAAAACTGACAAAAGTTGCCTGGGCTTTTTTTTTTTATGCAGTTCAACTTTGGCCTTTTTCAATAGCCACAGGGGTATCAATGCCCCCTTTAAAGCTGGAGCTATACACAGAATAATAGATCTGTAATTTTTTTTTTTTAAGATGAAAATAAATGATCTTTAATTTACATTAAAAAAATCCTGTGAAAAGATTATTCAGTAGCTGTAGTGCTGATCAGTCCAACTATGGTGAATTCTGCCAACTGTGCTCAGCTGATAAAGACATTAAAATAACAAGAAATTATCACATGTAATTTTCAGACTACTTACACTTTCTTGGATTTGAATGCTTCAGCAAAGTGCTGCACACTCTGAAGAGAAGCAAGGTCTAAGGTCATTGCTTCCACCTTGGCTTTATGCTGGAACAAGAGAAAATACAAAAAAGATAAGTAACAGCAAGTTTAGTTCGCAGTATCACGTTACACTAAATGTGCCATGAACCTTGTCCCATTCCCTTGTTTAACATTATAACCTCAAAGTGAACAAAAATCATCAAAAAGAATGGATAAGCCCAACATTTAATGCCAAAAGTAGCATTGCAATTTGGTTGTTCTGCTAAAAACATAAACTATGTGACACACAGCTTTATGTAATATAACGAATTGACACAAGGCAGCATTAAGGTTAATATGGAACCTCCTTTCTTCCATTTATTGGTGAAACTTATATAACTCATGAAATAAAAAAGTAGAGTAATCATTATTCTTAATGTGTGGTATTTTTTACATACCATACCAATAGGTAAATGCTCAGTAAATATAAAAAAACTAAATTCAAACTTGTACGTATGAATCTAAAACCATCTACTGTTCATAGCAGGTGCTACAAAAGACAGTATAAAATACATATAGGAAATAACTAATCAGCCTACACAGTTTTTTATATTATAAGCATTTACCAGTGCACACTTAAAAAAAAATGCACATGTACTTAAAACCAACTTTTCACCTAGAAGAGGACAAGGAATCCCACAGAATGAGAGGTTAATATGAAGATGCTAACCTTAGACACCATCAAAACAACTTTTCTTGACATTTTCAGCTTTAAGATCCCCATTCTCAGATCTTCTGAAATGCTTACACTCTCCCCAAACATAAAGATGTAAATTTTCAGTCGACACTGCTTAGCTTATTCAGAAAAAAAGAAATTAGAAGGACACTTGATGTAATTCCAACATGCAACCTATATCTACATATGACAGTCACAGTTCAGACTGGACATAAGCACTATTAAGAGAAAGAGTAAGAAAAAGACAGAGCCGACACAGTGGTACTACACAATCAAAGGCAGCATTTGAGTGGAGAGGCTTTGTTAGCACCATGGTGCAACAGGGGATCTGCTGCGATGACAAGGTTATACAATGAGCACTTCTGGCAGAACTACAAGGAAGTATCAGCGCAGAAAGAAGTCAAGAAGAGTGCTTCCATTGTCTCCCAAATTGAAGCAGTTCATCTGATCGCCGTGTTTCACTACATCTGGTACTTTACTTCCTACATCTGTTTCCTATTTTGCAAGCACCCATTCTGCCCACTACAATTACCTTACAGGTTGGGTTTAAACAGAATGTCGCTCAAATTCATTTTGTCCCACTCAAGCCAGACTTATCAGGACAGCAAAATAAATACAACTAAAATTTCGACAGGTTCAGTGATGGAGTCTGAAAATTCTAAATCCAACTTTGTTACAAAGAGGTATTTTTACCCTCGCACGATGCACATCATTCTGGAACTCATTTTGCCCTATTGGCTAAATATTTTCTTCTCTTTGATGGTCAGAGGCTTGAGAAAGCCAGGCTTGCATTATGCAATAGAGCTCCATAACAACTTCTCTTCAACTTCGCAGATCAGAGCTGTTTACTTAATAGAGAAGTAGTGTGCATGGTTGGGTTTATTTTGCTTCTGCTTTCCTCAGTTTAAACATTCTCCTGTCTCTCCCGAGGGTAAAAGGACAAGAATGCTACAAGGATAAGAATGGTACAAATACAGGGACATAAGGAGGGTAAAAGAAAAATGATCAAGGAGCTCAACAGACTATACCACACGCTGTTAGCTCCTGTCCTCTTGGGGACACAGATTCAAGCCTACATGCTACTACTCAGGTAATGCTTCTCCTCTACTATGTCACATGTTAGGATTCTGCTACTGATTCCAAGAAAAAAACTGAGGTGTCCATGTATTTAAAGTTAAAAAGAAAAAAAAGTAGAATGCCTCCAAAATACGTTCAGAAATAGAAATTAAACAGACTAAGATTGGCCTGGATTTGTGGATGAATATATTGAAAATTTAAAAATCAGAAATTTAAAAATCATGAACACATTATTGAAGTGATAAATGGTTGACTGTGAGTAAATGCAGTTTACTATAATTATGTTTCTTCTATACCAGTTCCATCAATGAAATGAGACCACCTATTCATACTGTTTTCTTCAGCCAGTAAGATAATTTATTTCAAACAATTTAACACTGCTTCATCTTTTTTCTTTTAGCTAAACTGAGGAAGTGAGGACTGGACAAATGGGTAGTGAGGTGGACTCCGAACTGGCT
>NW_010158527.1:0-8646 GCF_000695765.1 Mesitornis unicolor
CCCGAGGTCAGCACGGCTGCGGCAGAGGTGTCCTGCACGTCCCCCTCCAGGTACCTGCAGCCGGGGACAGAGGGGTCACAATGCTGCAGGTTGTGAAAACACAATCCCTTCATTTTTTACAATTAGCTAGTTTTTAACGTCGAAAATTAATAAGCTAATCTTAGCCGACTGTAGGAAGCCAGGCTGCATTACATATTGTATCCTCAGTGCACCCAGACACCAAGGATGTCAGGACAATCCTCCTGCAGCCTTGCTCCGTACTTGAAAATCGTTCAGTAAGCCAAGAGCTCAAGCCAAGATCTCCCCCAGTATCCGTGCACATCCATCACAACGTTTCCTACGTCACTGCACTGCAAGGCTGAGTCTGAGACAGCTTACTCTTCAAAATGCAAGAGGAAGGAAGAGATCGTCTGACTGCAAGCAGCTGCTTAGCACACACCAACCTAGCAACAGCACAAGGGCCCAGAACATCGCCTTTGCACACCCTTTCTGCAGGGGTTTTTGCCCGATGAACCCAGTCACAGCGTTTCCACACTCACACTGCAGGGGCAGAAAGACAACAGCGTACAGCACGCAGAAAACGAACGCTCCCGTCTGCCAGCGGAGCCCCTTGCTGTGGTGACGCCGGGAGCTCAGAGGTCAGGGCGCAGATCGGTGCAGGAAGCGGCCAGGAAACGCCAACACCCTCACCCCAGTCCAGCCCCACACAGGACAGGCGGCAGCGACGGATGCGGCCCCTTCTCATGGGCAAGATGGCAAACGGCCCCTGCCAGCAGCGCTGCCCCAAAACCCCTCCAAGGAGTCCAGCAGGTACGTACCTTCCAGAGTGCCCGGGGGGCAGGGAGGAGAACATCACCCCCGTGCTCCTGGCTGTTTTGGGGTTGAACGCGACCACGCGGAACGCGGGGTTTCCACAGGGCTCGCTCTCTTTGGCGTGTGGGTGGCTTAATACAACAAACAGGAGGCCCTGATACGCAGAGGGAAAACACATCACTAAGAACAACAGCGAGAGGGGAAGAATACCAACGGATTTTCCAAAAATTAATTGCTACATTCTCTCTATAATCAAAGCCCCACGGACAGTGATACATTATTTTGACGGAATTAAACAGGAATGGTTTACTTTCCTTATCAAATCAGATAAAAACCAAAGCAGCTGCTGACTGATAAGGGCGGATGCGATGCAGCAGGACGACAGCTCAGTGACCCAATGGATTTATGCACTTATCTTTCTGCCTGGAAAAGCCAAACTTGCTGTAGGACGAGGTGACATTTAAAGTAACATTTCTGGGCCTCATTTTAATCCCTAGGAGCTTATAAATTTAACAAGAATTCCACGCAAACCAGCACAGCCGAAAACAGCAGCGCTCAGAACAGCCGCAGGCCAGCACGAACTACGCTGAGACAGAAGCTGCGAGGAAGTCTCCAAGGAGTCTGACTCAAGCCATCACTATTGGACAGGACATTCTTGTCCCAGAAGGTTGAATGCTCACTCAGAACAATCAAATCCTCAGTAAACTACAAAAATCCATCTGGAGGCACAGCACAGGTGGGAGCAAGCGGGAAAGTGTCATTAGTGCGAGTCCTGGCTTTAAAGAGTTCACATCCCCAGGGGTGTATGTAAATACCCACCCTCCACATCGGTTTTCCAACAGCGGGGATGTGCCGTCGCCACGCTGGCAGCTTGTCAAATGGAAGAGATGCAGCAGCACCCACGAGCAAGATGCTGCTGCTTCGGAATACCTTGGATGCACCGCTCCTTTTACTGCTATGCTGCACAAAGCCAAGAATTGGAGGCAGCCAGCGTGGCTCGTTTCTCCTAGGTAACCTGTTTTCCTCTGGAATATCTGAAGTGTAGCTAAATAGAGCTGGTATTTCAGTCCACTTTAGAAATCCTAATCCTTTAAGTCCCCATCTTATTTCATGCACTTACAGAGTCAGAATATGCTCGGTGGCAGATTGAAGCTGGGTAGGAATAACCAACAGGCATCTTCTTCAGGAGCTGGCCCGTTCTCAGATTCCTGCAGTTGGTGAAAATACAAATCTGAATGCAATACCATCCCATATCTGTTACTGTCTAATCACAGTTACAGCACTCTGCAAGACGAACACAGTTCTGGTTTCACATAAGCCTAACAAGACAAGAGCCCACAGGAAGAGACGTAATGAACGTGATGCAAAAGCAGGTGGAGTTACAGCAGCGTGGTTCACGGTCTGTCCAGCTGTACTGAAGTTAACGTGCCAGACAATTACCATTTCACAGGCAAATCAGGTGCCCACCACCACCCCTGTGTAACGCCTGCAGTGGTCGCAGCCACGGCAGACACCTGCAAGCTGAGCTGTTGAACTGCAAAGGAAACACTGACCAAACAACAACGCTGTTCACCGCGGTGGTGCCGACCAAGGCGTCTCTCATTCCTTCTACTTCAGCAAAAGCTAAAACAGTTTCTTCAGGGGGCATCAAAGTCTGTCCGTCCTTGCTCCTGAACAGCAGATTAGCAAGGGAGAAAATCAGACACTGTGTGTTCTGTCCCCAGCACAGCTCCAGAGAGAAGAGGAGCTTGACACTCTTCTGTGTCTGAGAAGTTTCCTTTCTTTTCTTCCACCCACCACACTGAGACCACCCCAAACCTGCACTCACCTTCCTGCCTCTGAAATCAATGCTATTTCCACTTGCTGCTCTTGCACAGTCCTGCTGCTGCTGACCAACCTCCTGTCCCTCAGCCCAAGAACAGCTTTTATGTTTCCAGTTTTTACTAGTGATTGCTTGCATGAGTCATCCTCCGAAGAATAAAGCAAGAGCCTAAATTAAGAGAAAAGCATGCATAATGACAGAAGGAGGACTAACTCAAACATGCCACGGCGTACAAAAATAAGCATATGTTTAAACAGTCTACCACCTCTAGGGGCGAACAGGCAAGTCTTTATAGTTCATTTTTAGAAATCCCTTCCATATTTTCCAACTGTTAAAGCAACTGAGAAAGTGACACATTAGTAAGAGGTAATTTCAACCACTACACAAGAGGAGAATTAAGCTGCAGCTATGGAGGGCGCAAAGCACTAGTAAGAAACAAATACAACACCTTATTTCTCCAATCTCCAAATCTCCCAGCGCTACACACACGAGATTACAGGTGTCCGGCAGAGGAACGATCTGTATTACAGGAATCTAGGACAGCAAAGAATTCAGTGTCACCCACAACGTTCCTTTGACTTTACTGCCATTTTCCAGAGCGTTTCAAGTAAAATGATACGGAGCACAACTGATTTTCAGACCCATCTGAAGAAGCACACTTAGGTTAACAATCTCTGTTGATACACGAAATAAAGAAGTGTCTCCAGGGAGCACAAGGGGGAAGAGCACAAGTCAGTGGCTGCAGCCACTGTGCAGTTCATGACATATCAAATTCCAGCAGACAACACGTGTCCTTACAAGATGCTGGCCTTCTCCATCAGTGGTGAAATCAATCTTCTCTGTTGCCTGCTGGCATGAAAAACTTACACCACCTAAAGACCTCACCTTGCACCCAAGACTGCAGGCCCTTTATATCTTGGGAACTAATGCACTGGGAGAAGAAAGTTGCCCTAAATTCTAGAAATATGGGTTGGGTTCATACCTCTCCAAGCTGCCAGGTATGGGCCTTTCCCCAGCAGTCGTTGGGCAGAGGTTTCCAGAGGGAGACAGAACTCTCACAGGCTGTCACCACGCACAGCTCCCTGCAGCCAGCTGCTTCCCACCACACGGTGCTCACATCCACGGCGCAGGAGCTTGAAGAGTCCTGTCCAAAACAAAGCAGCGCTGGTTTCCTGCTGGTAGACGTGGTTACCTCTGAAGGTTCAGGCTGAGAAAAATGCTTGACATTCAGTATGAAGAGAATCTGAGTCTAAAATTTAAATGCTCATGATGTTTAATTCTGAGTCCCCCACAGGGGCCACAGGGCAGGCAATAGGGGAACAGGGGCTAAGATCGTTTCACCTGGGGCTGACAAAAAATGCTGCAGTTCTGCTCGTTAGGACATCTGCGTGTGTTTACACATCCATTGTTCAGAACCAAACACTGAAATCCTCTATCAGCCAAAAGGAGACACACAGCACCGTAACCTTTCGGCATGCCTCCCCACAGGTGAAGACAGGACTGATCAAACGTGACAGCAATCTCTTGTTCAACTAGCCAGTCTGCATTTTTACTGCATTTTTGTTAAACCTGGTATCGAAGAGCCATTACTGACTCAGTAAACAGTTATCTGATGTTATCCCACCTTTAGCCTTGACACAAGCTCCAGGCTCTCCTCTCTCAGGCCATCAAGCACTACTGGAGTCAACTGTTCTGCTACATCTTCTTTCTGCACAAACAAGTGAAGAATGAGGATAACTCAGCCTTGAAATTACATTCAGCACCTGCAAGAATGAGGCAGAAGCGTGAAGTCACTCTGCATGCAGTTGTTGGTAGGAGCACCTCTTTTTGTACTGGCGTGTCTCTGAATAACAAGAGATCCCAGACGAGTTATTTCCTGGTTTTGCCTGAAAATCATCTTTTGCCACCACTTTGCATCTCTCAGCCTTCAGGGAGAAGTCATTCTCTCAGTACCCATCCCGCATGCGAGTCATTTAACCCCCTTCACCAGATCCTAGCTGAAATTTTCCTTAAGGCACACCAACACTATGTGGGTAGCAGAACCTTTCTGTTCATACCCACATTTCAAACACACATCCTGCAGAAAGCATTGAACCCCACATCTCCAGCTTCATCAAGCAGGATTTTAAAGAATTTGCTCTTAAGGTCACAAGACCTTAGGCAATGGATGAAAACCAGACATTTAGTAAGTCAGCTAAAAGGCAGCACGCAGGGTGAGCATGCAAGGGGTCTTTCCCTGAAGTCAGGTCAGACTCCAGAAAAGGGGATTTGCCCACAAAACAACTGGCTTAGTCCTGCTGGCAGAGGCCAGCTCTTACCTGTCCGGGAGAAGCTCTGCAGGGTCTCTGCTGTTTGCTCTCTGGCTGCTGATGCTTCTTCATGGCCACAGCCTCATCAGATCTATTGTAAGGACCTCTTTCAGCTGCTAAAGGAAATGTTGTACCTTGCTGCTCCTCTTTTCCAGCAGATCCTGCACCACAGCTGTCCAAGGGCAGTGGAATGGCAGAGTCTTTGCACTCCCCATCATCCTCGCCCCGGGCAGACGCTCCTTTGGAGGCAGGTGGGCTCGCTTGCCAGGGAGCTGCAGCAGGTGTACTGGGGAAGATCTTGCTGGATACTGATGGTAAAACAGCCGGGGTTGCACCCACCACGGGGAAAACAGATGAGGAAATCTGAGACTCGGGCTGCGTGGGAGCCCCAGCTAAGATGGTCCCCATGGGAGTAAACAGCAACTCATGGGTGGAAAGTTCCTTCTTGGAAGCTGGGCTTTCTAAGGGAGGTAACTGAGGCAATCCATTCTTGAAAGGTGAAATCAAATCACTTTTGAGACTTTCTTCTGGATTCATCTGTGCATCCTGTGTGTCCTCCGAAGCCACACCATCTCCACACACACTAGGAACAAAATCCTCCAAGTCATTCACAGGGGAAGATTCTAACTTCTCCAGTTTTAGTAGTCCAAATTCCTCATCCGGTAAGTGAAAGTCTGTGATACCCAGCGTGGGGGCCAACCACTGCAGACTGCGGAAGGAGAAGAGAGAGCCGCAGGTATCGGGGTCCATAGCAGGGAGCCCAGGAGAAGCAAGGCCCTCTGAGCCTGTTGGGTAGCTACGTCCTCTTCTGCTCTCATCTGAAAACACAAGAAAAACACAAGAATACAGGAGAACATCATGTTACAGAATAACCAGCAGCTCGCCTCTTCAGGATCTCTCATCCACAGTGTCACCAATTATTTAAAAAAGACAAAAGCGCCACATCCATCTCAACACATGGAAGGGGCACTTTTCAGGAAAGACACGACACTGCAATGGCTCTGCATCAAGCCTTCAGCCAAAATATCATTGCCAAAGACTGCCAGAACTGACGGAGAGCTTGGCCAGTTTGTTCTGCTTGGTTTTCTCTCAACGCTTTCTCTTTTCACAATATTCACTGACCCTCAGACTGTAATGCTACTGCCTGTGTTTCACACTTGGGAGAACTTAAAAGAAATAAAGTATCACTAATGTGCAGACTTAGCCAGAGAAACAGATTTACACCTATTTACTGGAAAATCAAGCCCAGCGTGCACAGCATTTTCTCCAACAGCAAAGGCAGCTCAAGTGGTTCTCAGCCCTGCTCCTCATCTGTGCACTGCTGTTCACTCCCCGTCACTGTGCCACAGCAGAATTTTCTGGAATTGTTCAAGGAACACGAGCAGCACAAGGATCTACATTTTTTAAAATCTCTCTTATTAAAAAAAAATATACCATCAAAATATACCATCAAAAATATACCATAAAAAACACCCATATCAGGTTTTCTTGAATTAAAATATACGGCAGGGTGTGGACTCACGGGGACGTTCCCTGCCTTCCCTGGGGCTGTGGTTTCAGGGAGCACTCGTACATGGTGAGGTACCTTTTGAGACTTGGCTGCCTCTCTGTCTCACAGAGGATCGCAGGGAGCGGCGCGGGGGGACAGGAATCGCTAGGAGCTGCTCAGCGCTGCAGGCTCCTTGCATGTGCTGCTCCTTCACGTGCTCCACTGGACCTTCATCAGCCCGACACGCAGTTACATTGGCTTCCAGTTCTCCCATATGGCTGGCAAGAGTTTCATTCCCTGGGTGCAGAGAGTCGCCGTTCTGACGTGGATTTTGAACCTGTTCTAACAGAGTCTTACGGCATTTGCCGAGCACGTGGCTTCCTCCAGGAGGGCCAGCACTTGTGGGCTGTACAGCCCCTGTCGCCTCTGTCTCTCCAGCCGCAGGAGCTGCAGCAGCAGACAGCCTTGTCTCGCCTGAAGATGGTTTTTTGAGAGTAGCCTCACAGTTTTCCTCTCCACTCTGACATTGATTTGACAGCAGACTACTGCTTCCCCTTGCTGTTATGAGATCCAAACTCTCTGTGAGCTCCTGCGACCCCTGATGCACAGGGGGCTTGCAGGCAGACTTTCTTCTTCCCTTTTTCTTCCTCTGTGTTGGCCTCTGATCTTGCTTTGTGCCAGTGATACTGCTTTGAGAAATGGATCCCAGTGAAGTGCTGCTACCACTGGACGCAGGAAGGGATTTCAGAGGACTACCTGAATTTGCTGGATCATTTTCTGCACCAGGTAAAGGTAACGGCCTGACCCCTGACTCCAGATCATCTTCAACTCTTTCCTGGGAGGGCCAATCTGAATTTGCATCTTTCTGCTTGCACTTACTCCGCTGACCTTTCTTGCTTCTGCCCAGCTGGCTGAGAATTACAGCGTCGAGGTCCACTTTCCTCTGGCAATTAGACATGCGTCGCGTCGTCCTGACGTAGTATTCAACTGGAAAGAGCAGCCCTTCAACCATCGTGCAAGAGCTCAGTGCACTTTCGGGAACTGTCACCTCTTCTGGATGAGAAACTCTTGACTGAATGTCAAGCTGTTGACTCTTCAACACTTCTTCAGTACTGCCCAGAGCAGGATCTGGAGGAAAGGGATTTAAGTTGTTAGTGTCACCTTGACTTTCTTCATGGCTTTTGCTCTCATCAGTTACAGTGGTGTTTCTGTCAGCAGGCAACGCTTCATTTTCTGACATTAAATCCAAAAGCCTCTGTAATTCTCCCGGATCTTCACATGTGCTCTCACCATCCATTTGTTTTATTATACTGGAGGATGCTTTTCCTCCCTCACCACTGGTGTCAGGCAAAACAGAGTCACCGTTCTCTGAACACGGCCATGCAGGCTCACAGTTATCAGATGTGGCCACAGCACCCGGCGACTCAGGCTGCCAGACACCGCTGCTGTCCCTCAGCGCACTTGGGGACAGCTCAGGCGCTCCTGGGGGAACACCGAATTCAATCACGTCTTGTACGGTTCCTAAGGCTGCATCAGGAGGAGTGGAGCTGTTTCCTTCTCTCTGCACAAGTGCTGGTCTGGGTGCTCTGTGAGCGCCTTCCTCAGCGCTCGAGACGCTGCTTCTCCTGAAGACTGGTGACCGCAGTTCCTCTGCGCTGGCGATCTGATTTCTCACCGTTTCTTCAGTGCTGATTAGATGCACGTTATCCACTGATTTCTTTTCCTCCGATACCAGAGCCGTCGTCCGTCTCCTCAGCTTCATCAAGCGTCTGGAGGTTTGGGGTTTCCTCTCCTCAGGGGCTGATGTAACGATCCTGCAGCACAGGCTTTCCTGGCTGGCCTGGATGCTGTCTGCCTGTGAGCTGTCCTGCAGGCCAACCTCATTACTGGAGATTTCGGAAATGTGTTTAAATGTGGCAGATGTTTTCCTGTCTGTGTCAAGCTCAGAGCAGGTTTTAGTCTGTAACCGAGAGGTTTCGTGTTTGTCAGCACTAGGAGACACGTTATCTTCAGAACCTGTGGAAAAAAAAAAGTCACACGTGTAAAGCACTCCCAGCAAAGTCCTGCCCGAGAAAAACACCACACAGTAGAACCAGACTTCGTTAGGAGCGAGAGAGCAGAACCATACAGTGGGGATCAGAGAGCACTGCAGCCCTGGTGAGGAGAGAGGGAGAGGAGAAGTTACTGCGGGTGAGGATTCAGCAGCCCTGGGG
>NW_010158528.1:0-566 GCF_000695765.1 Mesitornis unicolor
GGATTTCCACGCGTCCGGAGGGACGGGGAGATATTAATGGTATTAACACTCCCGTCTGGGCTTATAAGCTTTGGTTTTTGGAGGGGGTCAGAGCTCAGTGAGAAGCCTCAGGGAGCTGCTTGCTGGTTCTGGTGGGACGGGTGTCCCGGGGGGCTCTGAGGGACCCACACCGCGGCACAAGGGGGACGGTGAAGATGGGAGGGCACCAAGCAACTGGCATCACGGGGCAGGAACGGGCAGTGCCGGGCCTGGCTCAGCCCCCATCCCCACACCGTGCGGTGCCGGAGCGGCCGCAGGTTGTGACAATAACCATCGCTGGTGACCTGCGTGCTGGGGCCATCGTTACCGAGGAGCAATGATCTCTCTGGAGGAGATGAAAAGAATTCTAATTACATCTCCCAACAATATTTGTTTTGAGCGAGGAAAGCAAACCATATGGCGTGTGGGAGCCTGTTTGGGGCCGCATTAAACAAGGATTTGTTTTTCATTTCTGCGCTGATCGCAGCGGAGATGCGGCCGAGCTTTATTTATCTATCACATCTGTGGGGGTCCCTGCCCGCTCTGGG
>NW_010158529.1:0-6590 GCF_000695765.1 Mesitornis unicolor
CCTCCCCATGAGCCCACCCTGGGGCCCCCCACCGCAAAGTAGTGTCCTGAGGGGGTTGGGGAGCTTCCTGGGGTGGGGGAACCCTGCCCTGGGTGCACGAGGCTGCACAGTCCCCTCGGCCAGGGTGGGCGCTCTAGAGGGTGGTGCCAGCTCGGTGGCACCGTGCCCTATGCCCGTTGTCCTCTTGCCATCCTCCTTCTCCCCGACCTCCAGCAGCACCAGCACGGCTGGGATGCAGCCAGGGAAGGTGACCCATCACCAGCGCCCCAACACCCCCTGCCACCAGGGATGGGCGCTGGGGCAGAGGAGCCTGCCCACCCCTCCCCTGCAAGAAGCTGCCCATTTCCAGGCGTCATTAAAGAGCAATTAGCTGAAAATTAAGCTGAGAACAAGTATTGATTAGCTCATTAAGGCTGGGGGAGCCGGCTGTGGCAGGAGGAATTGCTGCCGCTCGCCCTCATTATGGGCAAGGTTAAAGCTTGCGGTTGGGCAGCTCATTAAAAATGCCAGGGACCAATCAATGTTCCCAGCCCAGCACCGCCCAGCGCCACTCAGCACCCCTGGGGACACCCAGCCACTGCTTTTTGAAGACTGGCCTGTGACCTCTGGGATGGGCCATCTTAGGAAGGGACCGAGCATCCTTGATTCCCTGCATCCACTGCTGCATCCTGGGGTCCCCCACAAAGGCAGCAGTGTCACCTTTGGGCTTATCAATCCTCCAAAACTCACTGGCCAGGGTGGTCATCTTTGTCTCCCCTGCAACGAGGGCACCCATGGCGACAGGTTTCCACTAGCCTGATACTGTGTGCTCATGGCATCAGGAGAGGACAGCCAGCTTGGCTGGTTTGCGGGGCAGCACCTCAGATCTCCTCCCCACCAGAGCTGAATTTGTCAGGTCTTAGCCAAGCAGTGCCAGCTTGTGAGAGTAAGAGACAGACCAAAGGGGATCTCAGGGATGGGATGAAAGCAGCTGAGGATATGGGGACAGGCAAAAGACACCCAGTGGCCCTGTGTGGCCGTGTGCTGCCGTGCCACCCTGCCCTGCCCCCCAGCCCCACAGCTCTGGGGGCTCTTGAGGTGAGTCCAGACCTTGCCCACCCATGCAGCCAGACCCAGCCACCCCAAGCCCCTGCGACTCCAGTCCCCTCTGCTGTCCCTTTTATCCATATCTCTGCCTCTCGCGGCCTCCAGTGGCTCAGGGCCAGCTCCCAAACAGTGTATGCATGGAGGGTGTCCTCATGTAGGCTGGTGATGTGGGGGGGCAGGTGTCATCATTATTTTTGTTTTCTTCGCACTGCCCTGGAAATATATTGTATTCTCAACTAATCCCGTTCAATTACACCACAATAAAACACATAATAAAAACGTAATTCATTTTTCCCGAGCACTCTATCTCTCTATGTCTTGGCAAGCTATTAAAAATTTGTCTTCATTTTTCTGGCAAGAGCCTTGTACCTTTTCATCTTTAATTTATGAGAGCAGAATAGCTACTGACAAACCCTTATTGCGCGGCGAGGGGCTGCATTATTTATAAGCCGCCAATGGCTGGCTCAGGGGAGATATTTGCAATATGCTGGGGCCTGCAGAAGGAGGGGGACATATTCCTGATGCACCTGTCCCAATTCGCTCCCCCACCCTGGGTGGGTGCTGGGTGCAGGGGATCTTCTGGCTGTCCCTGGCGGGCTGAGTACCCCCTCCCTGGCCTCTGCCAGCCCCTGCCCACAGAGGAAGCTACAGCACAAGATGGCTCTGAGCTGCCTGACTCTTATCTCGCTGCATCTGCCCATCTTGGGCTTTGCAAGCTCCTCTGTGATGGCTCAGCATGGGAGCTCTGCAGAACATGGTGGCCTCCATTCCTCCTCTCCATGGCTCCTCTTGGCCTCTCGGTGACTCAGCTGTGCCTGCAGGCTCACCAGGATCCCACGCCAGCAGCTCTCTGATAGCCATGCATAGAAAGTGGGATAAAAATATCCTCGCTGGAGAGGCAGGCACAGGCCTGGGGCCGGGGATTGCAGCAGAGCGTCCTGTGAGCGGGCTGCAAGAGGGGGTGGGAGCGTGGGCATACTCCAGCCTCTCCAAACAAGCAGCATCCAGGGCAGAAGCTTAGCAGAGCCCTCTGCGTGGTGGCAAGGTGCAAAGCCGACTGTGCTAAAAAAAGCCCTCCTGACAGCTGGATCAGCTTAACCACACGCCGAGCCAGCTGGAGCTGCTGCAAAGGCAGCAGGTTGGAAAACGGGGAGCAGAGTCCAGCCCCAGGGGGTACAGGGGCAACCCAGCAGCTGACCTGCCCTTCTCTCCCACTCCCATCCTCACCCCAGGGGCAGCCCCTTGCCACCATACACAAATAGGCAAGCAATACATTTCTCTTTGCTTTTGATTTTGTATAAACCTGCCTTTATTATATGGTATATAGAGGTACATTATACATATATCAAAAATAACTAGAGGAAATCACAGTGCACTTAAAGCTATTTGAGAAGGTCCACCTGAACGCAAGCACTTCAGGAGGTGGCAGATTGATCCCTCGAGGGGAGCCCAGCCCTGAACAGAAATGCCATTAAAATGAGAATAAAAAGGAGGGGACTCTGCTGGGATTATGTGTCATTTGCTCTGGGGACAGAAGGAGCAGAAAGCCAGATTAAAGCCACTGAGCAGCCCAGAGGGGAGCAGAGGGTGACCTGAGAGCTCACAGCTGGGCTGGGAGAGCCTCCCCTGGGTTCAAGCCACTGTATGAGCTTGAAATCACTCACCCACACCTATTTCGGGTCTGGGGAGTTTTCCTCTCCAAAAGCTGCTCTGCCATCCCCAGGCACCAGCTGCTGAACCACTGGGAAAAGTGGGGTGCCTGCAGAAGGGTTCAACCCTCAGTTGCCGTGATTGTCCACTGCCTCCTAAAGCTGCGGAGCACAATTTTCTTCCCCATCTGACATCCCTGCTCACAAGATTCCTGGCGCTGCTGCCCAAGCTCCCCCATGCACTGCACACAGCTACAGGCACACTCACCGTGAGCACGGGACAAATGCACCTGGGGGACAGCCAGGAGGTCCCTGGAGCAGGGCCAAGTCCAGGTGCAAGGATGTGGTTCAGCATGGTGCGGTGCTGCACGGCTGTGGGCAGCACGGGAAGCACGGGCTGAGCACCTGGGACCTACGGACGCGCGACAGCCAAGGGAAAGCAGCGGTGGCCATGAAGGGATCTGAGGGGCGAAGCTCAGCAACGCGCTGGCCTGGTGGGTATGTGCACGCATCCTGGCCACCCCAGGACCCCCCTTCAGAGCCCCTTGTTGAAGTAGATGGTCTCCAGACATGGGTCTTTCTCCCGGATCCGAGCTTGGACTTCAGGCTCCAGGTGGCTCACAGGCATCGAGCTGCCAAGGAGACACGGATACAGAGGATGGAGCGGGGATACCCACTGGTGGTCATGGGTTGGGAAACGACCTGCTGTCACCCCTTCCCCGCTGCACCCCATGAAGATGTTGTCCCCACAATCCAGGGCACACCTTTGGGTCTGCACCACTGTGTGCACACAGTTTTAAGGCCCTGACTGCTTAAAGGAGCAAAAGCATCTCTTGGGAGTCAGAGAGCACAAGGAGCCCCCCATCTGCACCCCATAACCTGCCCCACAGGAGCCACACATGCCTGCAAGGTGCCCGTTCTTACCTTTTCTGCGGGAAGAGCGCGCAGCACAGCGGAGTCGCAAACACCAAGCTGCAAGGGAAAGACACAGTGAGAAGCTGGGCTGCATAAATCACCCGCTCCCACGTGTGGTCTGACCCCAGGGCAGCAAGGAAGCAGCCTAGAGCCATGCTGGGTGCTCAGCTAGGAAAGCGGTAAGGAGAGGTGCCCTCCAAGCTCTAGACCCTCCATTTGGCTCCTGAAGCGGAGCAAAGCCTGTGCCTATCAGTGTGGTGGAACAGCAATGCTGAGCAGGAGCCCATGGCAGGCTTGAGAGGCATCAAGATGGAGCAATACCGCATCCCATCTGCCTGGGCGGGCACCAGCCCAGCCAAGGTTTGGCATACCCTTGAGGAGCTCTCACCTCCCCTGCCAAGCAGATCCCCCAGCAGCACTGCCACCTGTACCCAGACTTGGCCTGTGCCCAAGGTGGCAATGCCCGTCGGTGAAGGATGACTTACCAGAGTCCCACCAGGCCAACCTGCAGAGGAGCATTCAGGTACGGGTATCGCTGCGAGGGACAAGGAGAGGCTGCGCATCAGTGGGGTGGACAAGGCGGGAAGGTGTCTGTTCCCAGATGGGGTGCCAGTCTCAAGAGGTACCAGCACTATGACAAGCTGGGGGGGTGTCCCCTTGCCCACCCTTCCCTCCCAGGACAAGCAGTACCTTCAGGAAAGCTCTCTTCTCCAGGGCGTTCATGATCACCGGGGGGATGGCTGGGGCAGAGGTGAAGCAGATGAGTTCCCTGTGCTCACAGTCCCCACCAGCTGTGGGATCCCATCCCATGCTGCCAGGGACTGGCTGCAGCCCCCAGACACGGGTGGAGGAGAGGACACTCACCCATGGCTGGAACTGCCATGCCAATGCGGGACACCACCACCTGGAAAATGGCCTTCTGGGCTGCGGCCATGGACTCACCCAGGCGATTCCCATTCTCATCTGTGACAGGGATCCCCAGCTTGAGCTCTCTGCAGGGAGAGCAGGGGTTAGGGGTGCCCCAGGGCATATGGGCGGGAGGAACAAAGGACAGGGCAGGGACACAGCACAGGGGCACATCCACAAGGAAGGTTGGCATCCCCCTGAATTCCCCATCCACTGCCTGTGTAATAAGCTGGGGGGTGTCTCAGCTAGACCCATGTTCACACTTGGGGGGATAGATGGGGATGGAGAGTTCACAGATGGATTAACCAATAACCCCTTAGGATGCAGCTGGGTGCTTGTACCCTCAAACCAACTCCCCAGGTTAAGGGATGCCAGCAGGACCAGGAAGAAAAGTCCCCTGCAAGCCCAGAGCACTGCTCCCTGTGTCCCCCACCAGTGCCTGGCAAATCCCGGTGTGAGCCCAAATGCCCCGTCCCAGCCCAGGGGCTCACCTCTGCCTCATCAGCGGGATGTTGATGCAGTTGGCAGCAGCCACAGCTGCAAAAGGCACGTACCGGCCGATGATGGCTGGCAAGTGCTGGGAGATCAAGCAAGGAACACATCATGCAGAGGTCTGGGGTCAGAGCTGGCTGTCCCTGGGTCTGCCACCACCCCCCTGCAGGACCTTGGGGTGTCCCAGCCCCACCAAGGAAAACCATTCCCTCCTTCCCTGCAACTCCCAGATGGTGAAAGCTGCAACTTCCAGGCCTGGAGGGAGGCTAAGGGACGAAAGAAGTCTGGAGAGATCCAGCTGGGGATGGAGCGGGGCTAGAGGGACAGGCCACCTCCAGAGCCATCACTGAGGTGAGGGGCTGCCTTGTGTGGGTGCCCCAGGAAAAGCCCTTTCCTCCATTTTATCCCCTGCCCCAGATGATGGGGTCAAACCCCTGCTCAGCTCAGAGCTCAGAGTGACCCCCCAGGAAGCCCAGGTGCCCTGGCCACTGATGGCCAATGGCCACCTTACCTTGGTGAGAGATTTGAGCCCCAATGCTGTGACAACTGCCCCCGTGGTCGCACTCACATAGGCTGTCCCCAGCTGGCTGCAAGAACAGGAGGTGACACTGATGCCCCACTGGTGTCCATCTCTGGCTGTGCCAGGTCCCCATCGTCTCATCTCACAGTCTGTCCTCCCCACTATTCAAGGCACGCCTCCGGTATTTTGGGGTGTCACAAGAACCTGGTCAGAGGGATGCTTACCTGGGGGTGATGGGTGCATCCCCGCTGCGGTTCGTGTAGTTGACAATGGCATTGAAGGATTGGTTGACCCACTGCCAGAACAGCACGGCTGGCGTGGTCCTACCACAGAGAGGAGGGTGCTGGTGGCACTAGAGGATGCCACCCATGCTCCTATGGCATGGGTGCACTGCAGGGTATGGGACATGTGTCCCCTCCTCACTCCAGGGTCAGGAGGGTGCCTCCGGGGTGAGGAGGGGACAGGTACCTGTAGAAGGTCAACATGCAACCAGTGATGGTCATGTTCATGGGGACCTGGGCAGACATGCGCCCTATGAGGAGCATCTTCTCGCCCGTGTCGGGGTGGAAAGCTGAGTCATAGATGTACTTTGCTCGCCAAAGCTGGTCCTCCGTCAGCCCCGGGGGCACTGTGCCCGCCCTGCCAGGTAAGGGTAGCACCCATTGGGAACCCCCTACTTGTGTCCTAACTGGTCCTCCACCCCATGTGGCTGGGAGACCCCTTAGGGACCAGTCAGACAATTTTGGGGGCCGGCTTTGGCCAGCAGAGGCCAGCACAGCCACCATTCCCACTCCTAGGGTGGCCCCGAGGCTGTACCCTGCCCAGGAGTGGTGCTGGGGGAATGCCCTCCCCCCTCGGTACCTGTAGTCCTCCACCACCCGGCGGGCCTCCTCCAGCGTGGCCCCTGAGAGCAGCAAGTTTCGGGGGTCGGTCACCATGAAGAAGTGCTTGGCCCGGCCCTGGAAGGTGCTCTGGTCCCAGCGGGGCTCCCGGATGTTGATGGTGGCAGGGAGGGATGGTGG
>NW_010158530.1:0-3223 GCF_000695765.1 Mesitornis unicolor
GATTCTGTGATTCTGTGATTCTGTGTGATCTGACATGCAAACACTGAGGTGCATATGTGTGAGTACCTAGTATGTTTTTGGAGTGTGAACTGCACACTTTGCAAAGACAAACATGATGCTAAAAATTTCTTAGTAATCCAGCATATCATCAGCTAACTTGCTCAAGGGCAAGATTTGGGTTGTTGCACAGCACTGCTGTGCAAGTGTGACTGAGCCCAAGCCTGCTCTCCTGGGCAGGTTTGCTTGCTGAGAATGAAAAGGGAGGCTCGGGCAGAGTGTGAGGCCCACAGGCTGGAAGATCAGTAATCCTACACAAGATAGAGGAGATGTGTGACTCAGTTTGCACCAAAACTCATCCAGTGCTCTTGGACACCTTCTAAGCCAGGTGGTCCTGTGAATCTAAGCCTGCATCCTTGCACCTCAGCTACGCTGATCTAGCAGCTAATAGTCTGGGCAGGAGGTGGTGTGATCCTCCTCACCCCGCTCTGAGCATGCTGTCCTGTCTCCTCCCATGCAGCCAGCACTGGATCTCATGTGATACCCTGGGGAGCCACCTATGGGAGTTGTGTTGGCAGAAATCTACCATATCTGGGGGTAAGATTAATTCTCAACTCTTTTTGCTCCCTGAAACAGCTCACTGCTGGGTCAGATGAGCACCAGAGCTAGAAGCAAGACAGCACCAGAAGCAAGTGACCTCGGGTGGAGTAGGGGTGCACCTACTCCAGTACCTGGTTAATTCCAATATTGTGACTCTCTTATAGCTACAAGCAACATTTGGGGGAAGTGTTTTCATAAGCATCTTTTTTTTTGCTAGTAGTTGTGTTACTTACCCTTTAATTAGATGCGTTGGTGGAACCCTTCTTTTGGTAGCTGGGCAATGGGGGGAGAAGGGTACGCATGTGATTTGCTGTTTAGCCTGGGCTGGCAGTTATGAAGCTTGGCTTTCTGATGCCATTTTTACTCCTCTTTTATTGAAACTGCTGCAGAGAAGAAGGATTAAATGGCAAAGCAGGAAGGCAAACGTCATTTCAGCACAAAGTCCCATAGCATGTTTAAAAAGCATAATAAAAGGTGTCTATGACAAAGGACCCTGGGTACAGTTAGGGACTCAGTATACCCCAAAAGCCTGTGTTTCCCAATGGGTAGACAGGACCATTTACCATTAACTGTGATATACTATACACACTGTCCATCTTGCCTTATTATGTATCCCTTATTAAATAGTTGGCATTATATCTACACTAAAATTCATTTGCTGTGGATGCTCCCACTCTGTCCTCACACATCTACTGACAAAAGTGAATTACCTAGACTGGAATTTCACCAGAAAAAAATTGCTCCACCCTGTTCCCCACCAAAACAGCACCTACCATATTATATGTGCAATGAGTTCAACAAAAAATCACAAGCAGTGACTTCTCATCACATCCTTGACTCCATTTCCTAAGGCATACCAGTGACCCTTACAGGGGTTCATGTCTAAGTATTGGCCAGGCTTAACCTTTAGCATTAGTGATACATAGCAAGCTCATGGCTCAGACTGCTGTAATTTTTGAAAACTATGAACATAACTAGCATCTATACTGTGTGTTTATTGTTGTTTTGGGGTTTTTAAAATATATTTATTTTAAAATCATTGCTCCTGAGCATAGTGGGATGCAGCAGTTTCATTTCCACTGTTTCCCAGTGAATTGTTTCAGGTTTCCTCTCCTTTCCCTGTCATGCAGCAAGTTTGTTCGTATTTCCTCTCATTTTCCTTATTGTTCTGGGAGCAGAGGAAATGGCACGCTTGGAATCCAGTGACAGATGCTCAGGTACATCAGCATTTCCACTGCAAGCACACCCAGACAGGCTTCCCAACCAGCAAGAGAGAAGGAGACCTGCTCAGAAATGCAGTCATGGGTTTCGCTTTGCAGTTTGCTCTCCTGTCTTTTGAAGCCCAAGTTCTTTGATATGTTAGCATCCTTTTCACTAAAACAGAGTATGTTCACCTATCTGCAAGGTTGCCCTGTTGCAATCAGCATTGGGTTTGTAGATCAGAGGGGCCACTTCAAGACCAGATGGAAATCAATATGCTCGAGAACTACCATTGTGACATATTTTGACGCTTATCTCCCTTGAAGTGCACTAAATTACATTTTCACCTCTCCCTGGCACTTGCAGGCTCCCTGTCTGGGTCACAACAACAGCAATCAAGAGAGCTGGGGAGTGTTTGCATCTGTCTGCATCCCATATTCTCTCATTTCATGCTGTGAGTTGGCACAGTTCAGTTTATTTTGTGTGTTTCCAGCACTTCAGTGTTGCATATTGGCAATGACCATAAAGAGGAACAGGGTGGCACAATGACAGCTCTTGACTTTTTTTTCCCCCTACACCAGTACTATAAAATGTTTCATACTAGCACTTCTGAAGAAGTTGATTTGTTCTTTATATGTATTATATACATACGTTTATAGATATTCTTGTGTTTTTGTGCCTGGCTGTCTCATGTTGCCTTGTTCTTTCACAACTGTGTAATTTATGAACACAGAACACCATCATCCACGCTGCCTAAGCAATGCAAATGCTGTGAGCTGCAGGTAAGAGGCTTAGCCCTTTGCAGTTAATGCCAAGCAGGCAGCTTTTCACACAGCCAATTTGGTGGCTGTGCAGGTGGTTGTACCTTCATAGACTTCTCTGGAGATCGGTCAAAAATCCACCCATAGATTCTAACTTAGCACAGCATAGTGCCTATCACATACCTTGAGGAAGTATAAGCCTAATTAAGTTTAAAGAAAACAAGTCTTGAACACATGTAGAACAAAGGCCTCCTCAAGTGTGCAGAGCCAGGATGTCTTCCCAGACACGCCAACTCGGCCGACGCCGGCTCTTGTACCTCAGGAGAGGAGCGAACGACAGCGGATGGTGTTCCGAGGACTACACCCTCTTCCCCCTGTACCTCAGGGCAGCGCTCCGGGCACCGCAGGGGTCTGACGACCCGACACGGCGCTTCCCACCCTCCCGCAGCGCCGGCCGGCTCCTACCGCCGACGGCAGCGGCGAAAGTTACCGCCCAGTCGTGTAACGGCCGCCGCGCGCGGCCCCTCGAGCCCCGCCCCGGCTGCTCCCATTAGCTTTTTTCCTCGGAACTACAAATCCCACAGCGCCGCCGAGGGAGACTACAACTCCCAGAGTGCTCAGCGCTGCTTCAGAAGACGACCGTCAAAAATGGCGGCAGGAGACAA
>NW_010158530.1:3413-52667 GCF_000695765.1 Mesitornis unicolor
CCGGGCTGGAGGCGCTTCTGCCCCCGCTGCTCCCTCCCCTGTCCCGAGGAGCACCCACCTACTCCCACCCCGCATATCAGGCCGCGGGGCGTAGCTACTCGCGCAGCCCTGTGTGCCAGGCCTTGCCCCACGCTTGCCCGTCGCGCTTGCCCCGTCGTGGCGTGGCCCCGGGCTGCGGCCCTCCGCGGGCTGAAGGCGACCTCAGGCCCGGCGGAGTCGCCGGTGCGCGGGAGGAAGGCACGTGGAGCCGCCGTCGCTGCTTCGGTCCGCGGTCGTGGTGCTGTGCCCGGGCTGGAGCTCTGGGGAGTTTAGGCCTCGGCTCTGGTGGGGGTGGCGTTGCTGCTCCAGTCTGTGCTTCTCAGGTGGCTGGCTGTGTTTTCAGTTGTGTTAATTTGCCCAAGCAAATATTTCTACCCACATAGCAGGGAAGAAAGACAACTGGGAGTGCGTGGAAAGTTGCTTGTGTAAGTTAGGAACAAAGTGACTGTTTTTTTTACTCGTGGCAGCCACTTCTAACAGTTTTGAGGAAGTCTATGTAGTTACTGATGGAGATGGAGAGCACTGTGGGCAGCCTGCCCTTTCGTGTAGTTGCATTGAGGGCCTGATGGGATGTGTCTCTGCTAGAGACAAGCTTGGCTCTGTGCTCTGTTGCAGCATGTATTTAGCTTAAGTCTATGATTTAATTTAGGTCTCCTTGGTGATGTCTGTCCATTTTTTCTTTTCACTAATGTTCAGGGAGTGACAGATGTCCTGTGTGAAGCTTGTGACCAGTTAGGATGGAAGATGCCAACAAAGATCCAGGTTGAGGCTATTCCAGTGGCCCTGCAAGGTGAGCAGTGTGCTTCTCTGACTGTGCTTCTTGGGGATGCCCCAGGAGCAATATGTGACAGAATTTTGTTGACTGAAAAGTAATGGGTAGTGATGAGAGTGTTCTTGCTGCTTCATTATCAAAGATCTCAGTTGAGAAGTATTCTCTGTGTTCAGTCTTGTGTCCTTCCCAGATAGAGCTTGGATTGCTATTTTTTCCTGTAACGCTGCCTGCAATTGCACACTTTCAAATGGGTACATACATAAGTTCTTGAGTGTTCACTAATGTTGTGTAGTTGTGACACTCTGCATTAAATAGAATTGTTTCAGCTGTTCACATTGACCATTTTCTTTCTGAAATACTCAAGGATACACAGGAAGCTCCTGACAGATTTAGCACTGTGCCTCTTCTGGTAGAGACATTCAATGTGTGTGAAATGGGAGAGGCCTTGACTGATTACATAGCTTGTATAATCTTTACTATAAGTAGGCAATTCTTTGAAGTTAGTTTTCTGGAGTGAGTAGTAACCAAGCAACAGTGGCTTTCTGTAAACATCCTGGAAAATAAACTACGGAATTCGGCAAATGTTTCTGCATCTAACATATTGTTGTTTTATTTTCAGTAAAAAAAAACAACCCCAAAACAACTGTAAAGCAGGAACAGAATAATGTAGTGAAAGAACAGGAGTAAACTTTCAGTGTCTACTCTGTCCTAGTGCTTAACTGCTGTCAGATTCTTTTACTCCACATAAAAGATTATTTAAAACAAACAAGTAAAACAAGAAAAGCACTAAGAAAAGCAAGATTGCATTCCTAAGAAGCTGTCTTCAGTTAAAGGCCTGTTGGCTGCACATTTTTTTCTCAGCTGTAGGATTTTAAGAAATCAGAATGGATCTTACCGATTAACTCTACCCTGTTGCCTGCATTGTTTTTGGGCAAAGGTCTTGCTGTCCTAATCCTTCCTGCTGCAAACTGGTTTAGATTATTCCTTCAATCAGTGGCACAAAACAGACTGGCTTGCAAAATGTGAGTTTGGTAGAACTGTTGTCTTGTAGCTGGTATGACATTAGCCTCGAACACTGGAGTCTATTTCCCTGTAAGCCAGTAAACAGACAACAGTTGGTCTAGAATACTTATTCAGATAGAAGCAGTAGGCTGTAAATTGACTGACAGATTTGAGAAATAATAAAGCTTTGTTTGAATCTAAAGTTTGTGTGAAAACCTGTGTATTGGCAGAGCTTTAACTAGAGAATGAAAGGCATTGAGGCTGTAATTACTGTACAAATGAAGTCATACTGTTCTGAAATGCTTTGGGGCCTGTGTTTTCTTTTACCCTTTGTGTGTCTCCTCTCTTTTAATTCTATCCTTAGGGAATTTTTGTGCTTTATTGCACGGTGAGATGAAGGCTTCTTTCTCTAGTCTAGGTTTGTAACAGTTTTTGTCCTTGCTGCTTCTTGTAGGCAGAGATATCATAGGACTGGCAGAAACTGGCTCTGGAAAAACAGGAGCCTTTGCTTTGCCAATTCTTCAATCACTGCTGGAAACACCTCAGCGATTATTTGCTCTTGTCCTCACACCAACAAGGGAGCTGGCCTTCCAAATCTCAGAGCAGTTTGAAGCTCTTGGATCCTCCATTGGTGTCCACACTGGTAAGTGATATTGGAGCAGTTTTCCTGAAGACTGAAGTTTGTCAGCTCTAGATTCAATGAAATTGCATAGAGCTCCACTGTATAATATTATGTAGGTTAGTATTTTCTTCAGAATGTATTGGTTCTTTAGATATTCTCTGCAAGCATAAAAACGTTGTGGTTATTTCTAGAATTCCTAGATTTTGCATCTGAGTTAAGCTGCAAAGAATAGAATCTGCCTGTAGCTCTTCAACTGAAAATAAAGTACTCAGGTCAGTAAGGACTTCAGTGTGTGGCTTAAGAGGCCTGGGAAGGTCTGGTGTGCTAAAATAAATAGAATTATTCTAAAGATAAGTCATTTTGAATTTTGAAATTGTACAGAGTTGTTGTGGGTGGCAGGGAGCAGGCGGAAACACTGTGGTGCCAGGGGCTGGTTGGTGCTACACTGAGATATTAACTATGTTCTATTTGTCCTGCAGCGGTTATTGTGGGTGGAATTGATTCGATGTCTCAATCTCTGGCCTTAGCCAAGAAACCACATGTTATAATTGGTAAGTTATCATGCTGGGGTTATGCGGTATGAATATTATCAAACTGCAGTTGTCCAAAGAAGGAGTGCCATAAGGTTTTGTGCATTAGAAGAAGTGGTAGTACATCCTTCTTTTGTTTTTGTCTTAAGATCTGAGTATTGGCTTGTTAGTGTTTCTGAGGTATATACCAGTAGCCTTGCTGCTGCAAGCTCATTCCAAAGCATTCTTGCCAGACTGCCTTTGGCTTGGTTTCTCATTCTCCTCAAGTATTTGAAAAGCTGGTCTCGTACTTCTCAGTACACCTTGTCTGCAGTTTCTTTTGTTTTGCTCTTTTTTAGTGAGGAGGGGAGAATGAAGGAGGAAATTCTTCAGAGGGTCTGACTCCATTAGTCTTATTTCAAAACACTTTGAAACTATCATATGAAAGAGTCCTTCCCACAAAGCAAACTGCCTTTCTTTATTTGGGGCAAAGAATCTTATTTCTGTTGTGGATGACTCTTGCCTCTTCGGGTCTCTTCTTTTGCTTTCTTTCTAAATTTGCTTTTTGTGATTTTTTTTTTTTCTTGGTAGCAACCCCTGGCCGTCTAGTTGATCATCTGGAGAATACGAAGGGCTTCAACTTACGAGCTCTGAAGTTCCTAGTAATGGATGAGGCTGACCGGATCCTTAACATGGATTTTGAGACAGAGGTAGGAATCTGCTAAGAGTTTGGAACATCAGATGAGTCCCTTTAAAATCACTTCATGCAGTCACATTGTAAACACTAACCTCTTCTGTGGAAATTAATAGCAAATTGTAACTAAGATCTAAAACTTGCACAAAAGTCTGTGGTGGGAGTAGAACTTAGAGTTCTGCAGAAAACTAGCAAGACAGTAGGAGGCATTTTGCCTTTGAAATCTACTGGTTTCTCTGGAGCACCTGGTATTTTAGAATGAACACCTTCCCTTTAGAAGAAGGGAAGTTTGTTCCTACTGTGAGTCGAAGTTGCACACATGCATTACTCTTCATTTGGATGGTTATTATGTTTGGAGGAAGCTTCTCTCTTAACTGCTGTTGTATTCAGCATTTCTATTTCCTTTCTGTTTTTACAGGTGGATAAGATATTAAAAGTGATTCCTCGAGACAGGAAGACATTCCTGTTTTCTGCTACCATGACCAAGAAGGTGAGAGCAGAGTACTCTGCTTTAGTTCTCCTATCAGGCTATACTGTTGACTAGGCTGTATGATACAGGTTTCTGACAAGATCTCTATTCATCTAGTACTAACTTACGTTGATCTTCCCAGGTTCAAAAACTCCAGCGTGCTGCTCTGAAGAATCCTGTTAAATGTGCTGTTTCTTCCAAATATCAGACAGTTGAAAAACTGCAGCAGTACTACATTTTCATCCCCTCCAAATTCAAGGTAATGCCACTTCCTCCTTCTGATTGTTTCTTGTCTTGCTGTCAGATCTTGTCATCTTACCTAGCTTATACTTACTCTTTAATGTGGCATATGTTATTTTTTTTTTTCTTCTTCTGTTTCTTTGCAGGATAGCTACCTGGTTTATATCTTGAATGAACTGGCTGGAAACTCATTCATGATATTCTGTAGTACGTGTAACAATACTCAGAGGACTGCTCTATTGCTCCGCAACCTGGGGTTCACTGCCATTCCTCTCCATGGACAGATGAGTCAGGTATGAGCATAGCCCGCAGAATGGAGACCTGTTGCTTGTGAATCAGTATAGTGCAGCCCATTTCCCAACTACCTTGCAGAAGGAGTATTTTGCAGCTAGTGGGCTGAACTGATCCCTAGAAGTTAATGCAGTGTGAATGTTGCCACTGATTCTGTAATGGCTCAAAAAGAAATTAGAGAAGTGAGACATTTTTGAGTAGTTTCTACCCCAGTTCTTCTGTACCTGTATTTCAATAAGAGCACACTAGACAGAATAAGCAGCATTCTCTCATTCCCTTTTTGTTCTCCTCTCTTTTAGAATAAACGCTTGGGCTCTCTAAACAAGTTCAAGGCAAAGGCACGTTCTATTCTGCTGGCTACTGATGTTGCAAGCAGAGGTCTGGATATCCCACACGTAGATGTGGTGATAAACTTCGATATTCCTACGCATTCTAAGGTAAGCTAGTCTATGTGCCAGCTGTTTTTCTGCTCAGAGTATGCGTTTTGCCATATTACACTGAAACACTTCTAGACTTTGAAAATATTTTTAACATATTGCTAGTTTCAGGTAGTCATCTCTGTTCCTGTGATCCAGGTCTGCCTTTGTATTTTAAGCTGTGTTGTAAAAATTCTCCCATTATGTTCAATGAGGATTTGATTAAGAAAGATGTCTTCAATATGTTTCACCTTAATATCACGGAAGTACAGCAAATGGAAATGAGTTACTAACTTTCAACCTTATAGAAAATGTAGTATTATCTTAGGAGTGTGACTTTGTTTCCCGGACTCATTTCGGAAAGCATACCATTAACATGCATTTCAGGAGTTGCTGCTGTTTCTTATGATCAGAGATACCACACCTTGCAAATAGAAGGAAATACAGTGGTTCTTTTAAAGACACTGCTTTTGATATTGTGATAGGACAGAAGTTAAAAAGTATGATGGTAGGGGCAGCAGCTTGAATGATATGATTACAGTTTTTGTGCCCCTGCCTCTTGTCTAACAGTGTCACAGAATGCATCCCTTCTCGTGATGCTTCCTTTCTCCACAGATCCAGCATGGAGAAGGGAGTATTTTAATTTCCATAATGCAGAATAAAATGTGGAAAGCAGCCTAGAATCATATAAACAGAAGGTGCTCAATAGATCAGATGCTTCCAAATTGTTCTCATTCATTCTCCCTTCACCGTGTTTGGCAAATTTAAATCTACTTGCCAGAGAGGTTGTCTGGAAGACAGACTGTGTAGAGCACTAGATTCCAAAGCTGAAAATGCAGGTATTGGCTCACTTTAAATATTATCTTTCCAAGGAAGTAATAGTTCATTAGCAAAGTAATGTATCGCAACTTATGTCCTGCAGTCTTGAATAATTGGAGGTGATCTTTTCCTTTAGAAAGAGAAGAATGCAAATGTTTGAGCCAAAGCTTTGGCAGTCGAGCATCTTCTCAAATCCTAATCCTGCGCATGATCCTGAGTATTTAATCCTGGCTGTATTTTCTCCTCATTTTCTTGTTCTTTCCTAAAGAAAAAATATGTGGGCTGATTTTCTAAAATTTCTGTTCTGTGTTTGGTGCACATATCTTATTGCTTATCAAGAAAATTGTTTTCAGGATTACATTCATCGTGTTGGGAGAACAGCTCGAGCTGGGAGATCTGGCAAATCTATCACCTTTGTTACACAGTAAGTGTTAAAATGTGGCAATCTTACTCTTCCTAGCTGTGTTTCGGAGCAGAAAACAGCTGATCTCATCCTGGGTGAGGAGAAAATGCTACTTTTTGTTTTGAGGTGCCAGTTGGATTTATTTAGTTAAAGGGAAGAGAATTCAAAGCCCAAAGTGGGGAGGGAGAAAGGTCTAGGATAAATCCTAGAAGCAGGCATGTAATGAGCAGAAGTAAATTTATAACGTGAGTGTTATAATACATAATTTGGGTTTAAGTAAGTGGTTTTTTTGATTAAACATTGAGGTATTTGTCTAAAAAGAGCATTGCCAAATATTTCCAAACAGAGATGAGCTGAATAAATCAGTGAAGCCATCCTGAATGATGGCATCATTCTGATGCAATTAAGAGGTGCTTGTGAGACCATCAGAACAAGCTAACTGTATCTATGGGCTGGAGATAAGTGGTAATGTCTGAGAGTGATGACAGCTGAAGCACTCTCAGGAGGGCTGATTCAAGCTGGTGTCTTGTCTTTTTTCAGGTATGATGTAGAGCTGTTCCAGCGCATTGAACACCTGATTGGCAAGAAGCTGCCAGCATTCCCCATGCAAGAGGAAGAAGTTATGATGCTGACAGAGCGTGTGGCTGAGGCCCAGAGAATTGCTCGAATGGTGGGTGGTGGCTTTTTGTCCCTCTACTTGCTGTTGTAGCCTGAATTTCCTTTTGTGCCAGAACTTGTGGTCAATCTCTTGATGCATTGCAGGAGCTGCGGGAGCAGGGAGAGAAGAAACGATCTCGGAATGGTGATGATGATGACACAGAAGAAGCTATTGGTGTCAGGAATAAGGTGGCAGGTGGGAAAAGGAAGAGGAGGAAAGCCTTTTAGCTCAGTATTTGGACAAACTTCTTGATTTTTCTCTTTATGGCTATATGAGCTCAGCAAAAATGTTCTACCAAGCCATCTCCAGTGGATCTTTTTTTTCAGAACTACTTATGAAACTGGGCAGTCCATCTGGAAAACAACTTGCTCTCTTCTACTTCACCAGTTACAGACTGAGCTTGTCCCCTTGTGGTACCATGAGACCAGTCTTTCTTTGAGTCACCAGACCATCACTTGTGGATCTGAAAGCAGCTGTGGTGTGGCCCTGCTCATTCACAAAGAGGTGCAGTGTGAGTCCAGCTTTCCCACTGCTGTGTCCTGTCTCACTACCCAAACTCGCCAAGTGCCACTGGGGTCAGATAGGTCTGTCAGAAGAAAGGAAGAGGTTAAAAGAAGCAACTGAGTTTTCACAGTACAGCTGTGATGTCCTTGCCCTAGTGAAGGGACATATGACATGTAGAACTCAAATATATTTCGCTTAATTTTAAAGCTACGTGTTTTGTTTTTTTTTTTAATTTTAGCACTGACCTGTTCTGCTCATTTTGAATATTCTTTGCCAGTATTACGTGTCTTATTCAATCTGCCTCAGCAATTCAGATGTAACATCAATACCTTAGATGTTAGCTGAAGAATGGCCCACCACAGAGAGAATGTGTCAGCAGGATTAGGCTATTCCCTGCCTGGAATTCGATCCAAAATCTGTAATGATTGGCAAGATGAGGGAGAGGTCTGGGGTTGGTGTTTTTGTTTGTTTTGTTTTGTGGCTGATTCTTGTAATACTTAGAAGCCAACACAAGAGGGTAGCATTTACATAGAAAAGCAGCTCACGAACTGGGTGATGAAGAAAAGCAGGTATCATAGATGCTCTTTCTCTGTTGCACTATTTATTTCTCTGTCTTAGGCAGAGTTCAGTGCTATTTAAGTAGACTCTTACAAGAATGAGATAAATTTACTTATTTTTGTGTCAGACCAAAAGATTTAGTGCTAGTTCATGTTGAAAATTTTTATTGCTACACTGGAAATTTCTGCTGGTGGGCAGAGGAGGGTGAGAAGCTCCTCGGTGATTACTCAACATGAAAATTTAATGTCTGCTAGAAACTCATAAACTAGACTTCCTGTTACATGAAAAATAATGTTCAAAAGATTATTTTTTAGATCTAAGTGAAAAGCAGAAATTCCTGAGGTAGTCAAGATGAACATAATGGTTACTTCATATTGTCAACATAAATCTAGTGTACGCTTGTATGCTAGTCAGAATGCTCTTATACTTTCATTTGGGGCAGCACATCTTACAGAACTGCAAAAAACACAGCATGGTTAAAACTATTAAGGAGAACTTATTTTTTCTTTCATTTAAAACAACAGTCTTCATAAGGAACAAACAGTCTCTGGTGTGAAAGAGTGCTACTGTTTTTACTTTTTTTGTTGTAGCAATTTACTCAGATCTCCTAAATATTCACTTTCAATTCTGATAGCTCTAAAACAGTCTAGAAACAGTGGCAGGTAAGTAAGGGTAAAGTTCTTGGGTATGTTTACTGCTAAGAACATTCATCAGGAAGTGAGTGGGCATCTTCTGTGGATCTTGGTGCAGAGAGGCACGGGTGGAAGTCTAATAATGAGAACAAGTTAATTCTGCAGGGCCCTTTGGTAGGAATCCCCACAGGTGAGAGGAAACAGCCCTAGAATGCACCACAGAGAGAGGGGAACAAAATGAGTGAATGTATGGGTGGAGATGCAAATGCTCTTTACCCATGGAGCAAGGGAACTTTCCTGGCTGGTCTTCTGTGATGCTGGCTGCTTGTACAAAACTTATCTTTCACGAGTGAGACTGGGTTGGTCCTACTATCAGCAAATGAAGTTTTTAATCCTTCAGATTCTGGGTCTCTGGAAAACCTGTCAGTGTTATTCCCAGTTGTGTAATGGGCGGCATACAGAATCAGTCCTGAACCAACTTTGTAAAGTGAGACAAAGGGCAATTGTACTGCTGGAGGTGATAAGGCAGAGTCATTCCTTTCAAAAGTAGTATGAGGCTTTCTTTAATAATTTGGAGTCTCTAGCATCACTGTTTTTTCTGATTTGGAAGGCTGCAGCAGCAGAGGGGATTTGCCTTGCCCCTTCATGGGATCAAAGTTTATCTATCCCTCCTCTGCAGTTGCAAGAGTAACAGAAGTAGAGCTGCTCCTTGTAAAAGGGTGCAGAGCCTCCTTGAGAGGAGTGACTCCTAGACAGCCAACCACCTCCCTTGATTTGGAATGACAAACCATAGAAACACTTGGCACTCAAAAGCACAGGTCTTGCCACACCCACATTCTCACTGGCGCCTCACCTGCCACAGGTATGTGCATTCAGTTTCAACTAAAAATAACAGGTTTGAGGGACAGGAAATAGTTTCTTATTGTGACTATGCCATGAGGGCTAGGCCAGTGGGTGTTTGTGTAACTGAAGTGGAATAGGGAGTGTCTAAAGATGTATTTGGTCAAAAAAGAATTTGCAGACAGGCTAAAGCAAAATCTGTAGCTGGTCTAATGAAGTATGAGGGGGAAAGAATGGAGTGAGACATGTCTCTGGATAAAAGATGGTTCAGAAAATACCAGCACTGGTATGTGTGGCTGCATACTTTTGTACAGCAGCTGATGCCAGTGTGTTTGTTCAGTCAGGAGCACTCTTGAGGGGCAGTTCTGAAGCACACCTCTCTGTGCACCTCTCCAGTCTTTGCACAGCAGGGAGCTGAAGTGGAGGATTAACCTTAGTGTGATGTAAGGAAGAACTGGGCTAACAGACCTCTCATTTTTTAATGATATAAACTTCAGTGAAGTTTTAACAAAAGCTGTATTATCAAAAGATGTTCAGTGGTGATGATTGCAGTTTGAAACAATTCTGCGTTTCCCAAGGCCATAATGAGAAAGTGATTGTTTATATACTTGTAATATGTATTTTGAATAATACTTAAATTGGTTGGGAATCCAGGGCTCTTTTACCTGTGGTGGCATCCTGAGCCTAAATCTGCTTAAAATAATCATAAGGCACACAGCCTGTTCCAGGGACCTGGCAGACTGCCTTCCACCCTGCCCCAAAAAAGTAGATATGACCAAGAGGGAGAGCTAAGTATGATGGCTTTGTAGGAACACCATTAACTTGTGCTGAGAAGAGGCTCAGTTTAGGAGAGAACTCTCAGAGTAAGAAGTGGTTGGGAATCTGGAACACCTTAGTTTATAAAGCAGGACAGAAATCAGTAAACATTCCCAGTTTAGCCAAGCAATGAAGAAAGAAAATATCCAACATACTTAAAAGCCTTTGGAAGTACTTAAGAAGGAATGGAATGGATTGCATGACCTGTGAAAGACACAGGCACGTACCAAGCGTTTTGGTGTTGTATAAATGTGAATTTGTGGTTTGCCTGCAGTGACACATGAGGAGCTTCTGTAAACATTCGAGTGAGCAATTCTTGTAAATGTTGCAGAGCAAATGCTGTAAAAATCCAGCTTTAGTGCCAGAGGTAGTCCACGTACTCATTCTGAATTCTTGCTGCTCTTGCTTATACACTTACCGGTAAATCTTTGGGAAACAAAAAAAAATGGTGACTGTGTAAACACAAAGAATCAGAATATGAGTTTCTGACAGAATCACAAGCTTTGGGATTAAATCTTGAGCTTAAAAACAAGACACACAAAACTAATGACAAAAAAAAACACTTTCAGAGTCTTCAGATAGCTTCTTCCCCCTCCCCTCCCGGTCAGACTATGAAAGATCCTTCTGAATAATATTTAAATGGGAGAGCTAGAGATGTTTTGTTCCTCTGAGAAATGGGATTGTTCACTGGCTGGCTGGCCCAGGGATGAATGCAGCCATGCCTCCAATGCTGTCACTCTTGCTAAGGACATGGAAGCTTACGATGATGACAATAACACTTTCTCTCTGCTTCCTAAGCCTGCTGGGACACAGGTACGTGCCTTCTTGAACATGATATCCAAGTGTATGTCATGTTTCATGGTAGGATGTGTGTTGGACTGTGCCAAGGTAATGCCTAGTTTTGCAATAGGAGACAGCAGCACTGTGCAGTCTTCAACTGTTGACATTGTAGGTCCTCAGGGAGGGGTGGATGCCCTTGGAGTTTGTTCAGCACTTTTTCAGGGAGGTACCTAGAAGCCTGAAGCTGTGTTTACTAGAGGTTAGCACAGGATAATTTTGCATGCCCAAAGGACTATTTTTATCTTTGCCTTCTCTGTTGGAGGATCCCTATCATTGCAGAGATGAATGTGCTGCTCTGTTGCTTCTCCCTGAAATAAAAGTCTAAGGATAGAACTCTGTCAAACATTTTTGCCTTCTCTTGGGCTTGGTGCTTGCTAATGGTTCCTGAGGAAAGGGAAATGCAATATGGGCTTTCTGTGCAAAAAGGAGAGAATGTTTTGTCTTCCTTTCAAATCTTAGCAAAGGCAGGAAAACAACCCTGTTTACAGGCCTCTCGCAGAGATTGTTCTTTCTGTCCATCACTTCCTCCTCCCTATTTGATATTGTCAAGGAAGGCAGGTTTTTTGGCACGTGTTTTCCATTTGAACTGATTTAAGCACCCTTTAATCCTCCTTGAGATTTTCGCCCACAAACATGTCTCTGTGTATTGAAAGGCAAATGGTAAAACTTGCTCTGCAAATCATGTGTGTGAGGTAGGAGCGTTTCATGATAAGGTTGAATTGCTGTGGTTATGCTGGCTTTCCAGAATAAAAATGTTCCATTGTGTGGTTTTTGTTGCACATCTGCTCCATCCCACAAGCAGGGCTAAAATATGAAATTGCTTGGCTTTAGGAAAAAGTCTTTTGTACAACGAGAGTTGGAGTCACAAAAGTACCTTATTTCCTGCAGTAGCAATGTAAGAGGGCACAGGATGCATGGAGCATGCCTGCAAGAGAATGTGTGGAGGCTCATTCAATTTTATTTAAAGCATCAGAAATTAAAGTACCCCAGTCAAGCATGTAATTGGATATACTTTGTCTTCTACTGTCTTTATTATAGCTCAGCTGAAGGGAATTTATAACAGGAGATACCTAGCCTGATCTGTCCTTGCCAGCTTCTGTACTTGATGTATCATCAGCAGGCAAGTAATAACTTCTTCTCCTTCAGTGTGTATTCAGAATGATAAATTTGCCACTAGTGAGTGATTTCTTATTACTGCTGCTCATCTGCATGTTTACAGGTGTGTTAAACCTTTATCTTCACAGAATATTAGGAGTTAGAAGGGATCTCGAAAGAACATCCAGTCCAACCCCCCTGCCAGAGCAGGATCACCTAGACTGGGTGCATGCATCTTGGTGTATGCCAGAGGCTCGCTCTGGTTGTTGATTGTGTTTGGAGAAGACCAGTCCTTAACAATATGAAGCAGACAGCCTTACACTCCTTTGACAGCTTTCCATTCCTGCAGTTGCAGGTCTTGAGATGCCTCTAAGAGATTCTGCAGAGCTATGGACTATTTTCCATTGGATACATTCAGGTCATGTATGCACATCCTAGTTTAGGCTCTCTAAATTCTCTGGTGAGAATTGCTTTAGTATTAACTAGGAAGCTTGGTGTCACCTTTCCATTTTTCAAGAGAAGTTTAGATAAATATGCAAACTTTAAAAAAATGCAAAGTATTGGCTACATTTTCCAAAATGGATAGCATAGTGAGGAATGGTTACAAAAGATCTATGGAAGAAATGTCAGAAATAGATTTATTAGTATGTTCTTTGAGATCAAATTTAGAGATGGCCTCACTTTTGCCTGTGTTCAGCTGACTGCCTGCACCCAGGCTTGGTCATCTCAGCTGAGTTTGTTAAAGAGCCCTTCCTTGCAAAGCATGCTGGAATTTTGTGACCCTTTAGTTCTTTCTAGGCTCCTGCTCAGATATGACTTCTTTACTCCAACTATGCTGCCTCTACCTAGTTCAGAGGATGACTTTTTTGGAGATCCATCCTCTGAATGCCAGGCTACCTCCTCTCTTTGAATATTCCAGTGCTCCTTTCACCTGGTCTGGCTGATGACAGGCTTTTTGTGATTAGTGGAGGAATTTCCCTCTCCATCAGGGCTGTGTTAAGCTGATGGAAGGGGAGTTGCTGGAATTGCTGTCACTGGTTGTCTTGGTCTTTATTTGCATGAACTATTTGTGAGTATGTGACTGCCGTGTACCTTTGAAAATCCTATAGCATACAGTTGTGGTTCTCTTGAATTCAGTAGAAGCAGCAGATGTAGAAGATGATGTGGCTAGTACAGGGCCCTGTTAGCCTTCTCTTGCTGATAAACCTGTTGTGCAATGGTAAGGCAGCTTGCTGGAGGGCATAGTATCAGATACTCAAAGATCTCACTATCTCTGTATCTTACATACACAGCAAATAAAGCTTTCTTTTTTCTTTTTTCTTTTTTCTTTTTTTAAAACACAGCAAGTGCTTTTGAAATCTAATTTCTCTGCTCGCTCTTGTAGAGGAAGGCGGAGCCCCATAACTAGCAGTGTTTGCTTGTACTGTGCCAAGCAGGACACACTGATTAAAAATTCTGAAAGCTTTCTTCCTCTGCCATACTTTTTAGCCTCTCCAACTTGAGCCAGGGCAGTCTCCTGGTGAAAGTGTTCAGCTTTGTTAGCCATGCCAGCTTCTCTGATCACCTGAGAGCTACAGGACTATTTATTACCAATTTGGATGAGTAGCACAGAAAATGCTTGCGGGGGAGGGGGGAGATGCTTTTCTATCTCAAAGAGCTTGTGGGTTAACATATAAAAATATGCTGAAGTCTGTGGAAAGGAGTGTGCAGTAGTTACTGAGGTGAAGATACAGGGATAAAGAGGAAGACCGATGGGCAAAAAGTCCCTCTTTGTAGCTGGATGGTGAGCTGCATGCACCTCTTGTCAAAGGTCTTTCCCCAGCAAGAGAGACAAGTAGAGAGATCTGAGGCCAAGCATGACTGTGTGACCTTGCCTTGATGGGGCTTCTATGAACTGAACACTCATTTCCTTGGCCTTCACAGTGGCAGGACCGATACGTGAATTTCTGCCTGCTTTGCTAACATAAGGTATCTGCACCAGAAGCCATGCTGAGCTTTAAAATGAATCCTGGATAGAAGGAAACAGCTTGTGAGCTTGTGTACTTCTCCGGGTCCTGCTTCAGCTGGAAGGCTTTTCTCTGCGTCTGAAGTGGGCAACGGGCTGAGCCCTGCAGCAGAAGCCAGAACTGCCTAACTAACAAGGTTGTACTGGTACACCAGAGCAGGTTAGCCTGCCTGCTCAGCACATAAGCAAAATCTCACTGCCCAGATAGGCAGAGTTTACATCTTTCTGCTCTCCTGCATTGTCTGCAAGGTTGCATCATCACCCAGTCCACTCCCATCATTTGATCAGATAGAGCTGACCAAGGAACTCCACCAACCTTTGGAAGCATTCAGTGATGGAGATCTTGAGGTGGTGGTACCCACAAGGGTGTGCAGCTGGGGAGCCACCCCTTCTGTGGCTGATGGAGTGGGAATCTCCCTGCATGGCCTGGGGAAGGGGAGTCCCTCCACCCACAAGTGCCTGGGCACAGCCTCCCTCCCTGCCTTCAGGCTTCTCCACATGGAATGACTTACTCCTTTGGAAGTATTGACCAGGGCCTCCCTTCATATAATTAACTGGCAACCCTGTGCTTTGCTCCTGCAGCTGGTTCAGGCCTACCAGGTTCTGCTGAGATCCTTCCCTGAGCAAGATTTCCTTATGCCCAGCACACCCCAGAATGTGTTGCATTATTAACCTTCCATTATTTGGTGCTTTTTTGAGGGACCTCCCATCTCCCTCCACCTTTAGCCATTCCTACATGTCTGACAACCTGCCTTCACCAAGAAGGTCTCATGCATGCATCCCACTTTCTAAGCACCTTCTGCACTCTGCTCTTCTCACTTCTCCCCAGCTTTGCCTCACCAAGCAGCCTGCAACTGTGTTGCTAAACTGTTGCAGGGCTGGTTCTTTGCTCTGCTGTTCATGCTGCACTGCAATATGGTCCTGCAGGCTTTTATCTCTGCTGATGGGCAGGTGCCTACCCAAGCCATTTGCTACCAGCACTGCCTTCCTTGTGTTTTCCAGTGTGCAGGGCAGATGTGAGCTGCCTCAGTGGTTTCCACATGGCTCTCCCTATTTTGATGGCATTTTAGGAGACATCTCTGTGCTTTGAAGCCTCTTGCTGGAGGAAGCTACTACAGCCCCTGTACTGGTGGAGGTCCCTCCACTGCGCACCTGCAGGCATATCCCACCTCAGCCATTCAGGGATTGACTGGAATCTGTGTCCACAGATGCACAGAAGATACAAAGCAATGAGATAAATTATAAAAGCAAATCGAGATCCTGCTGGACTCTGTGGGCAGGTCTCTCATTGCTTAATAACATAGGACTGTTCATTAGGAAGAGATGGTTCACTTTGTATTCAACAACTTCTTTCAACTCATTAATTGTATCAGTCTTAAATAATTTTTATGAGTAAAGAGATAGGGCAAACCTATCAAAGCTTTGTGCTGTCCTGGAAAGGTAGAATACATCCTTACCAGTAACAGACTCTACAGTGTCATTTATCTGCTTAATGATTATAAATGAGTAGTTAGGAAAGTCAGATTTCAATTGGCCAGCAGAGATTTTAACCGTCTAGATTAACCGCTCCGGAGATTGGGGATTAACAGCTGTTATGTCATAGCAGACTTTTTTTTTAAATTGGAACAGGACTGCAACAGATGCTGTGTTTTCTGAAGAAGCCACGCTGTCATGTAATACATCCAGAACGTGTGTTTTGTTTGGCAGAACCACACACATGAATTGCTGCTTTCCTTTGCCTTTACCTCTAATAAAATCACACTGCTGATCAGACAGGTGAATCATTATAGGTTGGAGTTAGGTCTTATTTGGGCTGTCAGGTGAGAACTGAAGTTGGTTTAGTTCCAGTTCAACACAGCTTCAGATCTACTGTGTAAGTTCAGTTCTGGCTGAGGAAAGGTTAATGCCAGGTAATACAAGATCTCATGGTAGCTTCAGCCCTATCTACAGCATGGCCCTGTAACTTGATAAAGCTCTTGGAGTCAGCAATAATTTGTTCAAACCTATAGCATATTTGGGATCCCTTAAATCACAGTTGGTATAGGTGCTTGTTTTTATATACCTTAATCTCACACATGATGGGATGTGTTATGTGCCAAGCAGGTCAGAGCCAAAATTTGTAGTGATTCCTTTTGCCTTTTAAAATGTAAGTGCAAAGGCAGTGAATTTTCCTGTCTGATTAAATGAACCTCCCTGCAGGTCCCGGAGATGGAGTACTGCATGGTTGCCAAAATGTAGCGGCACATCCTGGTGCCCAGCAGCTGCTAGGTTTTGCCTTGGGGTAAGGTCCTGTCTGCAGCCAGGGATTCCTAGAAAAAGCACTTTACAGCTTTTTCAGGAGAGCTGCTGTGTGCCAGTTGGTATTTCCGTTACTGTGAATGAATGCCTGTTGTGACAATTTGTCAATAATGAACAAGGAAGGGATTATCAGGCAAGGAAACAGCCCTGGAAGAGGAGAACCTGCTGCAGGGAGGCTGTAGCTTCCCTTTGCTATGTCATGCACATACTAAGAGCCATCCTTCATCTCTGATGCTTTCCTGATACCATTAGCTGAAGCTGAGTCTGCATTTTTTAAGAGATTAATTGGCAGTTAAACATTGACTAAACTCTTCCCTGGGGTATGGCTGTCACTTAGGGGGTGTCACTTTTGCTTGGCAAGCAAAACAGCAAGGGCTGCTGGGTCTGGAGAGCAGCAGGGAGCTCAGGGGCTCACATGGTAGAGCTTGCTTTAGCCTTCCCACTCAGGGGTCAGCTAAGTGGAAGGGAGCACAGCAGTGCCAGAAAGGGGGCCCTTAGGTTAGGGTTACTGGTCCAAATTGAAGCACATGCACTTGCTTTCTTTCCATACTGTAAGCCAGAAACTTTGTAAACTTACTTCCTTCCAGCCAAATCCTCTCCATTTGACTCCTAATAATAGCTGTGCACTGACATTCTTCCCCCTAGCTTAGGGGAGCCTCCTGGGTTGTCAAGAAGGTTGGAAGAAAAATAATAAAGGCCAGAGACTTGATAACTGTATTTCCTATCTAGTTCAGACCGTGCCTCCTCCTAGCCTCAGGCATAGCATCCAGGCTGTAAGTTCCTGCAGTACAGAAACTTCTACTTCACATTCAATGGTGTAGTGTTCTTTTATAGCCCAGTATTGCTGCTTGCTTAGATCCGAATGAACATGGCAAGTTTACAGTATCTTTAGTGACCATCAAGTGGAATGGCAGATGACCCACAGGCTTATCTGAGATCAGGAGAGGAGTGAAATGAAGGTGTGAGGTGGGACAGAAACTATCCCAGAGGCAGATCGAGAGACACTTTGAGTCCTGCCAGCTGGTCTGAATCATCAGTGGAAATTTGTTTGAACTTTCGATGGAATGACAAATTCTCAGTTAAAGAGGCGAGGAAAAGTGTGTGTGTGTGTATTCATCTATATACGTATGACTGTGTATTTAAGACTGCATATTTGAAGAGTTTTCTTTTCGCATTTATCAGAAGGCTTGAAACAGTAATAGTAGGAATTTTATACACAGACTAAATTTTCTGGTCAACTCTCCCTTTGAGATTTCCACTCTTTACTGTGATAGAATTAAAGGGAAAATAAGGAAATGGATTACATTAGAGCCTCAGCTTCAGTTCTCAAGTACTTAATCTCTCTGGCTAGGATTCAAGTCTATGGCCTCAAGTGCTCCATTTTACAAAGTGCAGCCACTGAACTAGACAGCATTTAAAGAGCGTAGGTCTTTCAGAGCTGGGTTCACAAAGCAAGCAGAGGGATCCTATTGCAGTGCTACACATGCAGCAGCACCCTGCAGTGAGTTTTGTATGGAGAACCATTTTCAGTGGTGATCCTGACTTACAATTGCCCCCTCTCTCAGCTTGTCTGGCTACCCCTTCCACCAACAGCACCCTTGCACCTTGCAGCTCCTGCATTTTTATCTAGTTTTAATAGGTATTGCAACAACTGAGGCAAAAGTGAAGCTGGGTGTGTCTGAGCTGCTACCTGTGCATGCTTGAGCAGAAGTATGTGTGTTTGTATGTGGTTATGTGCCCACCGAGATTAGGCAGAAACTGAAAAGAGAGGCATCATTTTACAGGAGCAAGCAGCTGGAGCAGAATGTTATCAGGCCTCTTAAACACACCCATTTAAATTTCTGCCCTAGTTAAGCAGATACAATAGACCCGTGTTCCCCCTTCATTTCCCCTAGTATAGCTATTTGAATGTGTATCATTACGTCATAGATTTTTATGCTGCTTAATTACCAGATGCAGCAGGCATCTACCAAATGAACATTGCTATGGCCCTTTGGGAGCTTAATGTCACTGGTGATACTAGGAAGTTAGAGATCTCACAAAGCATCAATCGTGATTAGCAGGTAGGTTAGGAGGAAACTAGAAAGACCTTCACATTGATGGAATAACTTCTGGTATATATTGCACCAGAATAATTCAAGAAAAGATTTTGGTGGGAGGAGTGAAGACCTAAACTGCATGTAGTCCAGAGCCTCTAGTGAGGCAGTATCTGGGGATACTTACGTGTCTGTGTTGTCCTCAAAGTCAGAAAAGCCACCCACTTACCTTAATGTACAACATGATGGAAGAAGCAGTGGAGGGAGGCCTGCATGCATTGTTGTGTGCCAAGTGAAGGAAAGGTGCATAGTGACATGCTGGCCTTTTAAAAGGAAGATACCAAGCTCTGTAGCCCAGCCAGCTCCATAGCCTCCACCCAGTGTGAGGGTCCTTGCCTACCAACTGTGCTCCCCCTGCAATGGTGGGACTCACCGCTGTCTGTGCATGCCTGAGGAGCACCAGACCTCCAGGCTCCCAGGTCACACCATCTCTACCTGTGCCAGAAACCAATTGCTTCCAGACTACTGCTGCCTGCAGAGCAATTTCCTCTGGCTCCTGGGTTGTCAAAGGGAGGGAAGTCTTCAGGATTTGAGTGGAAAGGCATTTTGTGCATGCTAAAAGCATGGCCCTAGCCCTACCTTGATGAAACACACATTCTGTTTTTCTCCCATCAGAAAAAAACTCTGAGTGTTTGCAAGGCTGCATTGGCCTCTGGCACACGTATGCTGAACTGAAGCTTCCCTTGTGTTTGCTGACATGAGTGTTTGAGCTGCCCTGAAAGGCATCTAAGGAGTTTTATGATCATATATAATCACAATCAAGCAACAAACTTTATCTAAGATGCACTAGAAAGCAGAACTGAGGCGTTGGCTTTATAAACCATTTACATGTATATATAGTCTGGCAACTATTGCTCACTGACATTTCTGCCAGGTCAGCACTGGCATGGTACTGCCAGCAGCCTTCAGCTGAAGACCAGAGGAATACAGATCACCTCCCCTCACTACAATGCCCACAGCTGCTGGGAAATGACTCTGTGTGGAGCAGAGCAGTGCTAGAAGCCCCCACCTCCTTATGCCTGAGCTTTGCCATCAAGCACCTGATGCCCCAAAAGATGTAACTACGCAGGAGAGAAGTTCCTTCTCCCAGGGTTGCAGTAAGACATTCCTCATCAAAACCAGCACTAAAGCCTTGTGTATTATCATGTTCCTCAATTACATTTCCCTGTAGCCTGACTGGGATTCCCATGGACCTACGTAGCTCTCCAGCTCCAGAAAGTGACACAGGGGCTTGATCAAGAACTGCCTGCTATGGGGACCTGCTCTAAACTGCAAGAAAATACTCAAGAGCAATGAGCTGTGAATTCAATTACTTGACCTTACCTTACAATTGTTCCTTATATTTTTATCCCTTGTCACCCATTTCCTTCAAGAAAAATCATAGCACTGGTTAATAATTAGCTTGGTTGGATGTCACACACCAACCAAAACTCCCGGCTGATCCCAGGCCATGGTTCTGCAGTCAACAGCAGATTTGTGCACAGCTGTATCACTCAATAGGATGTGTCTGATTAAGATTAAATATGTAAATACAATTGTATTCTTGGTAATTTAGCCAGGACAGACAGTACTGAGTTTATGCCAGCATTTATGCTGCCTGTGTGGTGTCCTGGTTTGAGCTAAGTAGAACTAATTTTCTGTTTAGTGATTTTACTTTTCAGCTCAGTCTCTTTTAAGTGACTGAACTTGCTGAAAACTGGCAGCAAGTTTTTCCCCAACAGCACTGCTAGAAGATATGCTCAAGGTCAGTTGTCTCATCCTGGGTGCTGTGTCTGCACCTACGGGGGGAGAAGCAGACCCAAAACTGACCAACTAGGTATTCCATCTCACATACGTCATACTCGGTATAAAAACGGAGAGATCACGAGGGTCTCGTGCCTTTTTTTTCCCTTTTTCACCATTCCTTCCATCTCAACCCTTCCATCCATCTCGATCCTGCAGAGGCCAAGGCCTGAGTAGAATTCTGCTCGTTCGTCTGCCGCTGATCCTGATTTGTGTGTCCTGCATCCTGCTCTCACCTGCTGCTGAGTTTGGTCTGGGACTTTTCCAGTGCCCGGCTCTGCAGAGCCTCTGGTGACGTATTTGTCATTGGGGGGAGGGTGGGGGGAGAATTTTATATTGGTTTTGTATATATTTGTACATATCTGTATATATTTCATTATTTTCCTATTTACAATATTATCTTGTAGTATTAGTATTATTGTTTCATTAAATCTGTTAGTTTTATTTTCCAACCCGTAAAGTCTCTCTCCCTTGTTCTCTTTTCTCTTCCCTTCCGGGGAGGGGAGAGGGGTTAATAAAGAGCGTCTGTCCAGGATTTAGTGGCCAACCCAGCCCTAAACCTTGACATGTGGGAATATAGATCTGTACCAGCATGAAGCTTGTTGATAAAAAATAAAACTAAATCTATCAAGAATTTTTTTTTTCTGATGAAGTCTAAAAGGAAGGAGTTATTTATGTTAGATCTCAGCTTTGCTTTGTGTCACTGTGGTGGTGTTTGATCCAGGAGCAGCAAAGCAGAATTTTATGTATCATTGAGCAGGGAGTTTTGTGTGCAGTGTGATTCCCAGAAATGCCTCCTGCATGGAAGTGGTCCTCTGCAGAGCCTCTGCTGGCAGACACTGCTGGCCGAAGAAACCAGCCTCAGACTCCAGGCCAGGACAACTATCTCAGAACATCTATTGCCAACAGAGAGGGCCTGATCTTCTCTTGGTGAGAATCTCAGACAGTCATCTCAACTCTGCAGTGTGGAATGGAAAAGGAGGGAAAAGAGAAAACTACTCTAGGCACAGTGGGCAAAGACTACCAAAGGGAACACCTTTGGCAAGAGTACCAAAACAAGGACTGACACACAAGGAAAGCAAAGGCTGACTCTTTCTCGAGTGCTTTGCTGAGAGTCTCTCTGCCAGGCTTCACCAGTTAAAGCAGAAACCAGACATCTTCTCTTTCTTAAATAATTTCCCAAGCCTTGGGATAAGCCATTCTGGGAGAGAGAAAATGCAGGTTTTCTGGATCTCTTTTGGCACGTCTTCCTTTCTGGGGGTATTGCACAACATTCCCACCAGTTGATATGTTTTCAGATTCCTTGTTTCCTGAAAGTTATGCACTTGTCTCCAAATGTCAGTCTGCATACCATACACACTCATCCATGTCAGTGCAACTTGCTGCTTTGGGAACACATCAGCAAAAAAGCTAATGAAGTTATTGACATAAAAGAGGACTGGAGCCTTCTTAGCTGCTCTGGTTAGTGGATAGGCACAGGATACCTCCAGGAAACTACATCTAGAGGAATGCCTTGGTTGTTGTGAGTGGAATGTTTATCAGCACACTGTTGAAAGTCCTAACAGAGGTGATAAATCTAATTTTTTTTTTAACTTGCTCACAGCCTTTAAAAGCACCGGTTTTGTTGTGTGAAAAGGCTCTTCCTAGCCAGATGCTTTTAGCTGCTTTTTGCTTATCGCTGCGTGTTCTTGCTCTGGCTTCCACACTTGTGGAGTATGAAAGACAGTGTGACACCTGCCCCTGTGGGATAAGAGCAAGCCTAAGGAGGCATGAACTCAGCACACTTTTGGCAGGTGCTCCAGGAGCCACCCCATACCTGTGGATTTCCAGGTACTAGGCTGGCCATACCTGGGATTGCATACAGAAGTGATCCTGTTTGCAGCACAGCAGAGCATTATGTTCCTAGCAGAGAACCAGGCAGTCCATTTCTACTACATTTCCAGAAGCAGGGTCTTCTCACTGATTACAGATGTTCTGGTAGGTAATTCACAAGTTTGAAAATTTCTGTTTATAGGACATACTCAGTAGCACTAATTTCAGGGTTTTAACATGTCTCCTTGCCCTTTTCATGCCCAAATCTATCCTGCTCCCAGTAAATGAATGTCCTGTACTAAGAACCTGGGAATTTAGGAACTGGGAAGAAAAAGAGGTCCACCAAAACCTACTCATTTATAGAAGGGAGCTTCTCTGAGAGGAGGCAGCAGTCAACACTTAAAGCAAAGCAAATCAAAGCACATCACTGTTACATACTAGGAATGTTTATTTTGGCAGGGAGCACAGCATGCAGTTTGGAAGAGCTGATGGCTATAGAGACAAGTAACAGCTCTGAAGGATATTAGTATCAGTTTCTTTTGCAGTTTTTTCAGATAACAATTTACTTTTAGGTGCCAAATTTTTCATTTCCAGAGGAAAAGCATTCAACTCTTAGGGTTTTTGGTAATGCTTGGATACGTGATTTCAGAGCCAGAGCACAAGGGATTCATGACCTCCAGAAGAAAGCCCAGTGTTATGTGCAGGTGTCACATTGTCCCTTTACAGAAATGACACACCCTGCCCTTGTGTTTGGTCCTAAGACAGAGGTGCTCTTAGCTGCTGACTGCACTGAAGACCCATCACCTCTGTGCAAGGCTGTTTCCAAGGGTGTCATAATGTTTGTACCTGAACTGATGTAAAGAAGGAAATGGATCTGGCAGGACAGGGTGGAGGCTACTGTAATGTTAGCTCAGTATGACTGTGATAAGTGCTGGCAGGGGGGATTTTTTCAGGAACTGAGGCTGTTCTTGTGTTGTCAGTGTGCTGCACAGGTAGCTAAGCAGAAGGAATGCCACGAGCATATTCACAACATAGGCAATATCAGTGACCAAAAATAAACATGTTATTTAGACACATTCCAGAGTGCCAAGCACTGTTTCTCCCCAGGTATCTACTTGCTTTATTACTTGGCTTAACAAAAGATGCTAATTTAGTCTCTGAACCTCCCAGACATGGTCTCTCCCCCAGACCTGGCTGAGCTGAGAGTGGCTGCAGCACTGCCCTGCGCTGGCAGCTCAGCCCCGTGACACTGAAGTCGGTGGAGCAGGGCTGGCCCAGGGCACTGTGGGCAGAATTGGGCATTGATACCCCATAGGAGGGTGCAGGGCTAGGCAATACTAGCAGCAAGAAGGCAAAAGAGGTATAGCCATCACAGAAGGAGAGCCTAGCCCTCCTTCTCTGCTTCATGCTGCTGCCCAAGGACTGGAAGGGGAGGTGTGGGTGCCTGCTGCCCAAAGGGGTCAGTCCCTGCTGCTGTCCATGCCTCTCCTCAGCTGTAGCCACTGCTACTTTTCACTCACCAGCAGCCAGTTTGCTTGTCGAGGGCTGTGGTATAGCCAAAGCAAGCTGTTTTGCTACCAAAGGAACTTCCAACATCACCAGCATTTTGCTACTGGATTGTGTTGAAATTATTTCAGGGATTTGCTATGGAATTCAGCTGACAAGCATAAAGATCTGTATCTGAATTCATTATCTCATCTCCCTTCACCTCTGTTGGAGAGAAGCAGACACTTCTCAGGTGTGATTTGGTTTGTCATGAAGCAGGTCAATTGATACTCTCCTGGAAGTGCCTCTTTCTCTCCACCAACTATAGTGGGAATATGGACGACTGCCTCTGATGAAGTCTGCTCTGTAGACACTTAGGAGTTAATTTAATTGCCCACACAGTGGTTCCTAGGACCATTTAAGATCCCTTGGGTTATTCAGTGTGAGATGATGCTCCACAAAGGTAGTTTCCAATAGCTCTTTTATCCTATATGCCATCCCTGTGCTGGTGACTATGTTACAAGTGACTGAGCTAAAGTACCTTCAATAAACTATTTGTCTATGCTGATACACTAGAATGAAGTCCATATGGTGGACACCTACATCTAGGTACCTACATATAAGCTGGGCATCTCAGCTCTGAAATAGCCAGTGGAGATGCAGCACTCAATCCGTTTGCTCTCAAAAAGGTGATTTAAGATATCTAAGGGTATCCAAAGCTTCTACGCAGGACTGCCATATCTGAAACAGGAGATACGGTTAACCTGCTTTCTCCTAGAGTGGTCCCTGGAAGCCAAGCAGAATACCCTGTGGCATCTCAAATGACACTATAAGCTGATGTGCAAGCTACTGAGGTGAGGCCTCAGGCAATCCAGCTAACCACACCTGGGAGCATTTCAGTGTACACAGAAATAGGCACCTGCATCCAGTCAACTGGGCCAGTCCTGATCTTTTGGCTGTTTGGGAGCTGAGACACCCAGCTCACGTTTAGCTCACATTTAACCATCAGACATCTAAATTTAGGTGACTCTAACTGCAAGTTACATCCCATCCCTAAAGTGAGGTGGCAAGCATCTCACCTTTCTGGTGTGAATGTTGTTCCATTTGTACTCACCCATGTAGACCAGCAATGCTTCTCCACCCTCCTTAGCACAGCATGAGGGCCGTAGGCACACCATTTCTCAGGCTGCCTACCATGAGTCAGCAGCACTTGGGCTCCTAGGTCATTTGGGATGTTTTGAGGGAGAGTTTTGTTTGTTTGTTTTTGTTTTGGGGTAGTGTTTTGTTTTTTTTAAATGTACCTCCATTTATTAGCCTTTTGAAAGTACTGGGTGTGTTTGATGACTGACTCTCAAGGATTTCTCAAGCGTTCTGGAAAATGTCAGTGTTACTCTTCTTATATTTTCTTCTTTTTTCCCCTTAATATAATTTGACGTGCTGCCTTCCATGGGTTTTTGTGTGTCTATGTAAATGTAGGGAAGTACCTGGTATTCCATAAGTCTTGCTCTGACAAGATGCAAATAGGCTGGTGGTGACTGGTGACCTTTGAAAGCTTCTTGGGTTGTCTTCCTAGACAGGTTGGGTCCTGCTAAGCTGGTGCCAAACTCTTCATCATTCCTTTTTTCCTCTTCTAATTTTTCACAACTGCCTCCTTCTTGGCTGGCTCACTAAACCTGGGACTTTCTTTAAAGTTAAGATTAATATCATGTAAAGAAAACTTGAATGTCCTTTCCTAAGAATCTTCAGGATTTTACACTGAAATGAAAGTTGGAAGGGCATGAGGCACTGTCCTAGAGCTCAGCGTGGCCCACCCCACAGTGTCTGCATGAAGAGTTGCCTTTCGCTCAAGGAGTCACTCATCCCTGCAGACCCTTGTGTTCTTCTAGGGGCTGTGCAAGAGAGGACTCTCTCATATGTGTTTTATGGCAGTCTCCACATGTGACTGTGAAGAAAGCTAGGCACCCTAAGACAAACAAATAAACAAAATTAACATGCAGGTGAGACAACTGTGAGCAGTCAGACCTCAGCACAGGCATGTACAGCTGCTCCCTCAGTTTTGGGAAGGAGTACAACCTCCACAGCGTGGAAGAGATTTCTAGGTATAGCAGCTGTGTGTAGGGACCGAGTGCTTGGTGTGGATAGGCTCTGTCAATTCTTAATCAGAATAATAAAATACTCCCAGTAAGTAATATTTAAACTAATAAATGAAGTCATGAACACGTAGGAGATACCCATGGCTTTGGATGGGATTGCGCTGATAGGTGTGTCAAGCCAGAGGCGCAATGTAGAACAAGGGGGAATTTGTCATTGCCTTCATTCATTAATCATTTGGGCCAGCAATTTGGACAAAGTGACTCAGCATCCACGAGCAGACAGAACTGTGCCTTTGGAGAGCAGGGCTGGGCTGAGTGAGACACCAGGAAAGGCAAACTGCCCTTTTCAGGAAAGCAGCCAGTGGCTCTCACTGCCATGGGTGAAAGCAATGAGTGGAGCAGACCTGTCCCCACAGACAGATGAGCACCCAGTGAGAGCCCCAAGAAAACTGTCTCTGGAGCCCAACTTGCAGCTACTTTCATAGAATTATAGAATGGTCTGAGTTGTAAGAGACCTTAAAGATCATCTAGACCAACCCCTCTGCCATGGGCAGGGACACCTCCCACCAGACCAGGTTGCTCAAACCCCTGTCCAACCTGGCCTTGAACACTTCCAGGGAGGGGGCATCCACAGCTTCCCTGGGCAATCTGTTCCAGTGTCTCTGGTTTCCCTCCAGGTCTCTTGGGCTCTTTTGCATTCCATAACCTCCTCATCTCCCACTTTGCAAGCAGTTATCTGGCAAGAAAGCATGCAAAGAGACAAAAGGCTTGGAGCCGGGAGGGGACCCACTGCTATTCATAGCCACGGTCCCCACCCACAGGTGCCAGGAGTCAGACAGGGGAACACCTTATCAGGCGCTCCACTGAGCAGCAATTCAGTCCCTTTCCCCTGGGACAAGCAGCGGCTCCATCTCCACCCCAAGGCAGGGGTGAGTGCCCCAGCTGACATCAGGAGGCCTTACTTCATGTCCTGGCATAGGGACTGTATTTTTGTAGCCGTGTCCTGTCGCAGAGGAGAGGTGGTGGAACTGGAATAGGCGTGCTCAGCCACACCTCCTCGGCCCTCCAGCTGTTAAAGCTCCCACGGAGGCCAAAAGCAGAGGCTCTGCTGAGCCAGGGTTACAGAAGCAGAGGTGACTGTGTCACTGGTGCACTGGGAACTCGTCTCTTCCAGCCGGAGCCTTCCTGTTGCCTTCTCTTGGCAGGACCCAGAAAGGTAATTCAAGCCAGGGTCCTACAGGATCCAGGGTGGATGTGCTTTCTGTGACTGGGGTGGGATAGCATGCAGGACCCTGGGTCTGGGGGGTAGGAGAGCAGGGGCATGGAGTGCCACAGCAAAGAGAGAATGCCTCTCACCCTTGACTCTAATGTGGAATTGCCAGCTGGAGCTGGGGGAGTTATGTCAGACTTTCCTGGGAAATTACTTGAAATTTGTGACTAGATGGGTGTATTTTATGCACAAGTATCAATGAGAGAGGAGGCTTGGGCTGGAGGGAAAGGACTCAGCACTAAAGTGAGAACCATGATTCGGGGGGAACTGTGAAGTTACCACAACAGGGGCTTCCTTGTGCAGACTGCAGAGCCCCTTGGAAATCCCAGGCACTTCTGTAGGTGCTGGGTGAGTAGCCCCAGCTTCTGGGGGTCCAACACTCACCCAGGAGACAGGGCAGAGATTCTTCATGCCTCCTAGGACCCTGGAAAAAAATAATAGGGAGTAAAAATTGGTGCAAGTGGTCCAGTTCTCCAAGGCAGCGAGGTTCTTTCCATCCAATTTGTTCCAAGGGCTGTGACAGCTGCCTGTGGCAAGTACCACTGACAGTAAGCACCAGTCAGGACCCAAAGCTATAGATGTGCTCTGTGCTGCCCTGGGGTGTCACGCTGGCTCTCTGGGCTCTTCACCTGCTCTGACAGTGGACACTGGTCTGTATCTGCCAGAGCTGTGAATAGATAAGCTAATCTGATCAACAGTAAATGCCTGTGGATAAAAATTGTAGTATTTGCTCTCTAGATTTTCAGAAATGTTCATTATTTATTACTCACAAATGTCCAAGTAACTCTCAGCTATTTGTGCAAAAAATCATAAATCCCAAAATTTTGCAATCAATTATTTGTGAAAACTCCCACATGTGTTATTCACTAATTCCATTCTCTCCATGGGAGTCCAGAGTTCCTGTGTATTTGAATAATTTGCATTTTATTGTAGCCAGTTTTTTGAAGAGCTGCACATCTCCTTTTACACAGTGATCTTAAAAGCTGGAAAAAGCAGGTCACATTGAGGTGTATGTGAGGCTGAGATTGAGTCAGTGGTATTTTCCCATTTCATTCATCCCCTGATTAGATCAAGTGCCATTTATTGAAGACTCAGCCTATACTCCCTAAAATCTGTTGTAAGGGTTTTAGAACCAGCCTCATAACTGCAGTATGTTCTTCTGGAGGGGGAAAAAAACCCCAAAAACAACAAAACAAAAAACAACAACAAAACAAAAAAAAACCAAAGAAGACAAAAGGCATGGCGAGCACTAAAGACTAGATTTTGCAAGGTTAACTTTTTTCTTTATATATCAGAAAAGAAAGCCCTTGGTTCTCCAGTGTAGGTCACCATTAAGGCCAAATTCCCCTATGTTTCATGCCAATATTGTATCTAAATTCCTGTTTTGATAGGTTTTAGAAACCTGAGCCTAATGGAGCAATTTGGTACCTAGAAAGCAGTACCTGGCCCTTGGATCTAAACTCAGTGCTTGCATAATGAGCCACGAAGTGCCCGATGTCCTCTTGTAGTGATTTCTGCACATGCTTTAGGCTCGCAAAGAAGGAGGCAACTTAATTCCCCTCAGTGGTGGGCAGAGCTCACCTAAACAGTTCTCTTATCCTCTGGTGAGACAGGCTTAAACCAGACTTACTCAGACAGCACTCAACTCATGACAAGACAGCAAGAATGCACTGGGTGCATTAGAGACTTTGTCTGTCCTTGACTCGTGGACTCCTCAAGCAGAAACTTGGTGGTTAATTCTTGTGCAGTGAACGAGTTATCTGCAGGGTAAAATGCAGTTAAAGTTCCCCTTCATTCATACCCATAAACCAAAGCCAAAAGCATTTCAGAGAAAGTAAAAGAGGGAAAAGAAACAGAGTAATGCGTTTCCTGTTCTGCATTGCTCATCTCTGAACCTCACTGGTACAAGGTACTGATGTTGTCTTAACTTGTCAAAAGAGCATAAACTGTATTATGACTAACAGCTGCTCTTGTATCACGAAAGTGACAAGGCAGCTCAGTCTCTGTGCTGCAGGGCACCAAGCTAATGCCTGCAAAAGTGCCTCATCTTTTCCCTGCTTCCCACAGTCCTACAACATTGCACAACTCCACACAAGGGGTAGAGGACGCTTAAGGTAAATTATCTTCTGCTAAGGGGCTTGGCTTGCCTTTGATAGAGATGCTGAACAGTGGTATGGCTCTGCTGCCACAGGCCCACGTCCTTAGTTAGCACTGTACAGTCCTTGCCTGGTGGTGTGGGGATGGAGGTTTGTCCTGCCTCTCCTTTCCCACTGCTGGCAGCACCTGGGTGGTTGATACAGCAGCCTGTGTCTTTTCTTCTTCCACAGCTCTGGGGAAACATTTCGCTGGGAGGTTGTTCAAGAACGTGAGAGGATGTCAATGTCACCTCCCGAAGGCTGTGGCACCATCGACACTGACTATTACCTGCTCTGTGATGTACAGCAGGCCTGGGGGATTGTTCTGGAGTCACTGGCTGCAGCTGGAGTCCTCGTTACCATTTTCCTCATCTGCTCTCTCTTCTTTCTCATCTGTAAAGTCCAAGACAACAGCAAGCGGCACATGATCTCCATCTATTTCTTCTTTCTTTTAGGCACACTCGGCATTTTTGGTCTCACTTTTGCCTTCATCATTAAACTCAATGACAGAACTCGCCCCACTCGCTTCTTCCTATTTGGAGTCCTCTTTGCTCTCTGCTTCTCATGCCTCCTCACCCACGCCTGCAACCTCAACAAACTAGTGAGAGGAAGAAGGCCCTTCTCTTGGCTGGTGTTGCTGCTCCTCATTGTTTCCTTTGCCCTGGTCCAAGCTGTGATCAACATTGAGTACTTAGTCACCATGCTAGTAAACCAGAAAGACAGATTTCTGAATATGTCTCGGGAGGAGACCAACAAGGACTTTGTCATGCTTTTGATCTACGTTCTCTTCTTGATGGCTCTTACCTTCTTGGTTTCCATGTTCACATTCTGTGGGTCATACAAAAGCTGGAAGAGGCACGGGGCCCATATCTTTGTCACTGTCCTGTTCTCCATTGTCATTTGGGTAGTGTGGATAACTATGCTCACAAAAGGCAACACAGTTTTAAACCACCCTAGCTGGGATGATCCTGTTGTGGCCATTGCTCTGGTGTCCAATGGATGGATCTTCCTAATAGTGTATATCATCCCTGAAATTTGTTTTCTCACTGCCCCTCTGAAGCTGGAGGACTACCCTCCAGAAAATGACTTCTGTCAACCGAAGTTCATAAAGCAGACAACTGGAGTGGACAACCGTGCCTACACTCAAGATGAAATTGTGCAAGGTATGGTGAAGTGAATGACTCCCCTGTCCCCAAACCCTAAGCACACATGCATCACTCCTGAACTAAAAGGGGTAGGAGGGCTACAAGAAAATATTTGAAGATGATGGATAATTCAGAGGTAGGAAAAAGTTTCAGATTGATGAAACTTCAGAGATGCAAGTGAAAATAAATCTGCAGACAAGGGGGAAAAGAGTAAGTACTAATGCAAAATCTGTAGGAGTGACTTAGTAGGACACTTACTGTGTGTCAGACCTGAGACAAAACTCCTTATGATTCTGTTATGTCTGGGAAGCCCATGTGAAAATTCAGAAGTTTTGTTTGTCTCTCTGCAATGCTGCAGTTCTTCAGACCTCTCCTTGGACATTATTCCAGGTCTGATCTGGTCCCTATTATCCATTTAAAAATAAATACATCATCCAAAAAAGGAGGCAAGGAGGTCTTAGTTTTCTGTATGAGTCTCATGCTTACTTGAACAAAGCAAAATATTTTATCAATTAAGGCTTCCCAAATCTGTGGGTAGGAGATATGAATGTACTCCCTGTGGATCTGCTGCTGAGAACACATTTGTGTCCTGGAGTCAGACCTCTGGGTTTGTAAAAGAATAGCCAAGAAAGGCTGTGCTCTCCCAAGGAATACTGCAGAGTGGGTCTTGTGCATGCAAGTGGGAGGGATTTGGCTGGTGATTATGACAGTGATGGTGTGGCAACAGGAGGTGTCTAAACTCCAAGGCCATCTATGTCCTGTTATTTACAATACCGTTCATTCCTGTTTTCCTACGGAAATTTTTCATAAGTCACTCACCTATGAATTTTAACCCATTCCTGCCTGCATATTGCGTAGTTTGATCAGTCCAAAAGCAGTCACTAATGTAGCCACAGGCCCTTTGAATCTCCCTTGATGTGATATTTCCAAGTCACCATATAACGCTAACTCACTAACTTTCCCTCCATCTTGTTTTGTGACTCAGGAGACACAGGAGACCTCAACTACTCCCCATACGCTTCTCACTTTCAGATGAAGGTAAGTTCATGCCACTTGTCACCCATTTCACCACATGTAGGCTATTGTTCAGGCACTGAAGGGTAGGGAAGGAGAAAGGGCAAAGACAGGTGGACCTAGAGCAGCCTCTGTGGAGGCAGACAGGTGCTTCACATGGAGCTGGGTGATACCATGACACGTGTTCATGGAGGTGCCTGTAGCTGGGAGGAGGGAGTTGTGACACATTCAGGAACAAGGGGAGGAAAGAGAGGCCCAAGGCAAAGTCTAAGGTTGTGGTTTTCAATACTTTTGGATTTGGCATCACATTTTTTTTCCTTCTATTATTTCTCTCCAATTTTGAAAGGTGAAGACTTTTGTGTTTCCTTTTCAGACCATTGAACCCCCGAATGACTTCTCTATCCCTCGGCCCAAGGCCCGGACAAGCCCATATCATGACTACACTGGTGGGAAAGGCCCCATGTAGCAGCTCTGCAGCAAGCAAAGAGACTAAGCGCCTGTATGGGCCATGTGGTAACAAGTGAGTCAATCCTACAGAAGAGACAAGAGTCAACCCACACTGGCAAAAGAGGAGAGGGGTCCTTTTTCACCTGCATAGGCACCCTTGTAGCCCCCTCTCATTCCTCCAACACAACTTAAAGACACTGCTTGGGCCATCCTGTACCTGCTTATTCTGTATCTCTGTGGGATGGAGCTCATCTCTTCTGACAGAGGAACGTTCTGGGAAGAGCCTATCCTGGCCTATTTTTAGCAGGAAGGCTGCAGGGCTAGAGCAGCAGGAAGATCATAAACCAAGTCTGCAACCAGCTCTGTCCCAGCCAGGACTTGCTTTGATCAGCTCGCAGGGATGCCTGCACCCCACGTCTGATGGGAGAAGAGGCAGGAGCAGGAGCATCAGCCCTACACATCCCCACTCCTGCCCACCTGTGAACACATCTCCAGTACTATGGAGGACACCCTTGTCTATCCACTGTTACTTTTGTACCCATTCCCAGCCCTTCCTGGCCCTCCTCCAGAGATCAGTGGAGAAGAGACAGAAAGAGAGAGAGAGACTATTCCTTTTTTCTTCATATTCGCTTCCAATGCCATCCTCACCACCTAGAGACCAAGGTGGAGAGGGGGAAGAAAATTTAAAGACATAAAAACATCTACATCTATTTACACTGACACAGTTTCTGATTTATGCTCCAGCATTAGCCCTCCTCCTAGTTCTTACCCCTGACCACACGCCCCAGCTGAGCTCCACAGGGTGCCTGCCCAACCCTACAAACCCTCCCTTCCCACCCATGCCACTCCAGGCTGCGGATCCCTGCAGACAAAACCTCTTCTGTGCAGCTGCTTGCAATACTCTAGTGGGATTTAATCCTGCGCACCTGGGAGCTCTACCTCCTCCCAAGTGTGTCTGTGGCATTAACACAAACATTTCCCTACCAGCCAGGTTTTGGAGGGCAGACACCGTTCTTCCTAGAAGTGAGCGAGTGTGAGCATGTGGGTATGTGTGTGCATGTGTGTGTGTTGCGTGGACTGCACCCTGGCGATGAGCAATGAGTTTGCAGAGTTGAATCGTTCTGTAGCCTGCATTGCATTTGGTAAATAGCTTTCTGTGATATTTCACACATAAATACATCGAGCTCTCCAAGTGGGTGTGTATGGTACATTGGTGTCTGACACAGCTATATATTTATTTAGCACTTTGTACATGGAATATTTAATTAATAAAAACCCAAACAGCCTCACTACAAGAGACTAGTGTTTGTCCTCAGAAAAGGGATCCCTCTAAGGGCTGGTGGGGTGACAGAACAGCTCTTCATGGGTTGGAGTAGGACACCTGAGAGATTGCAGCTGGAGAGGGGAATGGCAAAATGGAGCTGTCACTGTGGACCAGAGATCAGCTGCTTGAAGGTGCAGAAGGGTGTTAGTAGCTTTTCCATGCTACTTTTCTTGAATAAAGAAAGTTGATTCAATGTAAGAAGTGATTAAGAAATGGAGAAATATAAACCCAAGCCACAGCCATTAAATGCAGGAGGAAGGATGTGATCTTTTCATCACTGTGTGTGTCTGTGTCTGCTGTGTCTGTATGCCTGTATTTATTCACTTGTGTCTTGCTGGGTACTTGCATAACCAAGAATAGGAAAGGAGCCTGTAGGTTTTTAATTCAGCTCATAAAAATATGTCTTTCTGATGTTCTGAACACATGCAATATTTTTATTTGAAAGTAGAAACAATATCAAAGCAAAATGATGATGATGAAAATATATATATTTTTAATGAGGCTGTAATTGTCCATTTTAGAGGCTTCTTCCCATGAGTTTTTACATGGTATGCTATGCTGCCACACATCCCTATGATCCTGACAAGCAAACTCTCTTCCTCAGGCACAGTGCTACCTAGAATATGCCAGGCTGGGCCTTCCCCACTCTACCTACCAGCACTGAAGGGTAGCACAGAGACATTTGAGTCTTCTGAATCCCTTGGTATAAGAAAGACCCTTCCTAGGCACTGGTTTGAAAAGTGTCACAGGACATCTTGCCTTTTTCTAGTAAATCTGAGGTGGAAACAATGTTTACCCTCCCATCTTCCTCTTATACAGTGTTCCACACATGTAACACAGAGGATGGGAAAGAAAACTCAAGGTTAATAATGCAACATTGGGGAGCAGATTGGGAAGGGGTTATGTGATGCAAGTTGTTGACTTGCAGACCAAAGTAGGAGGGATGTACTTGAAACAACATCAGACTTTCAAAAAATTAGGTTTTCAAGCTGGTGTCATGCCATTGATGGCTTAAATGTAGCTAGAGTCTCAGGAGGAACCAAAAATGTGTCAAAACAGAGCTATCTCTCCTGCTTCAGTGGCGTCTGGTGAAGCAAAAGGACAGGATAGCAGAAGAAATAAGAGCAAAGGGTGCTCTTAACGTGTGTGCTTTCCACATCCCAGACACCTATCAACTCCTTCATTGACTGCCACAGACCAGAAAGTGCCTCCCAAACGCACCTTGGTCCCAGAGGCAGCAGAACTAGGAGGGACTGAGAGATACCATATGCAATCCCATCTATTCCAGGCACAGTGTTTTGCTTGATTACTTGGTTGTTATTGTGCATGTTGCTTGGCAGAGGGAAAATCTCATTCAATGGATTTACAGTGTCTTTTAGAGTAGTTTTTCTAAACCTCTGTAATGACACAAACACTAATCTGCCCAGAGGTATTTTGCACTTGTGCAATACTAAGGCAGCTTTGGGTGAAGGCTGATTTAAATGCCAAATTAAATACAAATTTCTGTGGAACTTGGCACTAGCAGGCAAATGGTGGTGCCGCTCTGCAGGTTTCTCACACCTCAGGAGAGGCTTTTGAGAAAGCAGCAGTTTCCTCTTTCTTTTAAAACTGATCTTAAACCAAACCAGTTGGCCACTCAGTCACACACACACATGTCCCAAGAAAATCCTAAACTGGTGGGGTCAGACAAGCTAGACCCTAAAGAAACAAGTGCGTAGAGGAGGCAGGAAGGTTTCTTGATCCTTGTGCTGCTTTTTTTTTTTCTTAAAATCTGCCCACTGGAAGGCAAATAAACCCAGTAAGGCTTGTTCCTACCCTCTCTCCTGTAAAGAGCTCACTTGGTGGTGGGGGCTGCAGGTCTGCTGCCTTCAGGGCCCTCTGGTTTCTGGTCCTGTGACTCCCTGTTCAAGGAGACCAGAGCACCAGAAGTGTACACACTGGAGGAGGTCTGGCATGGAGAACACCTGGATTATGAAAGCAAACAGGATTATCAGGAGGCAGGATAAACTCAGCCAAACTTCAGGTCAGAGATGTCATGGGAAAAGGGCAAAGAAAGGCTGAGATCCAGGACCTTTAGGGTCACTATCCCATGGGCTTGCCAGGACTCCATGTGCCTGGCCAGGTGTGGGCATGGGGGGTTTGGTAAACCCTTGGGGTGCAAAAGCAGGCCAGTGGTGCCAGGGCCTGGGACAGGGAAAGACCTTGCTGGATTCACATTCCAAACACTCCCCAGCTTGCCAAAGAAAGCTCCCCTTTCAGCAGCCAGTGCTGGCACCATACTCCCCAGACAAGGCGTTTCTTTGGGAAGGATTCATCCTCTCCACACAAGCCCTGTAGACCTTGCCATGGCACAGGAGTGGTAAATGAGTCCCTCTCCCTCAGCTGGGGCAGGAGTTGCCAGGGACAGGAACACACCGCCAGCCGGTGGGACTGTGGTTGGGTTACATCCTCCTTCAGGCTTTGGAGGCAAAGGTGTTGGGGACCATGCCCAGCTTCCATGCCTGTCACTCTCTGCAGGCTCGTGGAGTTAGGGATCACTTTAATCAAGTCTGCTCCCCAAGGAACAGAATCACAGAGCCACATTTTGGATGTGGTGACTGCTGCCCCAAGTTTGCATGGTGTTCCTTTGCCAAAGGTGACTATCCCAACAGCAGGGCTGACGGTACAGATGGTGTTTCCAGTCCCCAATTACAGCAGCCACTTTCTCCCTACATTGTATCTTGTCACGCTGGACCAGAAATAGAGGTAGCTGTAGAGCAGAAATGCCTTCCCTTTTCCTGGCCCTGATACAGGCAAGGTGAACAACTGGGAGCAGGGTCTCCTTCAGCCACCTTGAATAGCTGCACTACAGCCTGTGAGCAGCACCTAGGGAGGACCAACACCCAGAGTGGCAAGGTGCAGCACCAGAGCACCAGCCCCTCACTACATTTTCATGTGGCCAGGCAGGTTGCTGCCCAGGGAGGGACTGGCTTTGCAGTGTCTTAAAGACAAACATGAGATCTAAAAGCTGCCAGTGTGTAGGTCATGTGTGGGTAATACATGGGATGCCTCTTGCTTTACTCTGCCTCAGTCTACCTTCAAAGTGTAAGCTCTCACATGTGCAGAGAGCTGGTGGTTCTGAGAAGCCAATTTGAGGATTCCTCCTCATTTCCAACTCTTTCCTGCATTTTAGTAGATTTAGCAAGATTAAAGAGTCACACAAAGGTTTCAGTCAGACCTCTGGAGAGATCTAGTCCAGCTTCTGCCCTGAACAGGGCTCACCTCAGAGCTAGACCAGGTTGTCAGGGTCTTGTCCAGGTAAGCTTTGAGTATCTCCAAAGGTGGAGATCCCACAGCTTCTCAGTGCCCCTGTGCTGATCACTCTCATTGGGAATTTTTTTTTAAATTTGTGTCTAATCAGAAATTCCCTTGTTACAACTTGTTTGTCATCCCTTGTCTTTTAATTGTGTATCTCTATGAAATGTTTGGTCCCATCTTCTCTATAGTATCCATTTACTCAATAGACAAGAGCAACTGGATCCCCCTTAGCCTTTCTTCTTGTGGCTGAGCAGATCCCTCAGTTTCTTCTCGTGGCTGAGCAGGTTCCTCAGTCTCTTCTCCTGGTGACATGCTCCAAGCAGCCCCAAACTTTCTCAATGGCCTCCCTGCTGGACTTGTTTCACTTGATCAAGCTCTGTTGCAGAGGGAGACCGAAACTGCACACAGTACTCCAGATATGGCCTCAAAAGTGCTAAACAAAGAGAAATAACCACTTCCCTCACCTTGCTGACTTTACTCCTACTCACGCAGCCTGGTATGTGGTTGGCATATATTGCCATGAGTGTGCACCACTGAACAATGACTTCTTCGGGTTCATTCTCCCCAGCACCAGCTACTCCCTTTGCCCTGGAGGAGCTTGTGTGGTTATAAACAGAAGGAACTGAACAGTCCTGAGGTTCTGCCTCTAATGAAGGCGGTTTAAGCAGGAACCAGAAAAACCATCCAAGGCCACCCATGATCTGAGGGCTGTAGCAGCAGCTGCCTCTCCCAGCAGGGAGCCCTGGGGAAGGAAGTCCAAGGTTTCCCTGCCAGCATTTGCCTGCTTTATGGGGGCTCTGAATGCAAAGTGGAGATGTGCCTCACTGGCAGCAAGCTCAGTCCTTGAGTACCAGCCAGTCTGCATTACTCCACCCAGCTGGGGTTGGTGACCACTGTGCTCAGTGAATCTATGCCCTTGCTGGCATACCCAGCCACTGGGACTTGGCTTCCTCATTCCAAGGCAGTCTTTGCTGCTACACTGAATGATTCAGGACAGTGATGGTGAGAGTCTCTCCTGAGGGTCCCTGTGAGCCTGGGACTTGTCCTGTCTCCTCTCCCTACCTGCAGCACACTCACCGTTCTGCACCCAGTACTGTCCTCTGTGGGAACCCCTCCCTCCCTTAAAGTCAACATGCCCTGCCACCCGCAGTTTCTAGAGAAACTGGTGTTTGTTTAGCCTTTGCTATGGTGATGAGTGAAGCACTGTGCTAGATACGAGTATTTTTTTTCTGCAAAAGGATTTCTAAAGTGCCAGGCATGGAGCAGGAGCTGCCCTCCTGGCTGGCCGGGCTGATCTTTTCTGGATCTGTCTCCAGAGTCAGCCAGAGCTCCACATGACTGAAGAGTTTCTCCCACTAAACCAGTAAAGGATGCATTTGAGGTGAAAACAAAGGCTGTGTCTTATGAAATGGGCACCTCGTTCTCTAATTAGTCAAGAGCTGAAACAGAATGCAATGTCTCACACACATGGCATTGTCTGCTGTTTCTCCCCCAAATTGGTCTGCAGTGAGGCTCAAATGCTGGAGCAGTAGTGTGAAGAAGAGATGAAAATTTTGGGTGAGATCTATAGTCATAAGGAGAAAGGAACCTCAGTAGCAGCCTTAATTGTGGTGCTGCTGCTTGCTCAGTGCTGTAAGATCGCATGGTTTCCTATAAATCAGCTCTTTACCAGTTTTGACAGGCTGAACACATTTGAATCTCAGAAATTAGGCAACTTGGTGTTGCTTAGCATCACTTAGTCATCCCAGGACCTTTCTATAATCAACATAAAGAGACAGGCTGCTCCTGCTGGCACTCTGTTTTTAGCAGTGTTGAACCATCCCCTCTTACTCCCTGTTTGTCTGGAAGGAGTCGGCAGTGACCCTCAGCCCCTAACCCCGCCACCTCAGGCTGGTGCCAAGGGAGCAATGAGGCACGCAGGTTCCATGATGCTTTCAGCACCCGCCTGGTACCCGTGTTGATCTCCAGAGCAGCAGGCCACATCCCACTGGGCTAATTCCGGCAGGAGTGACAGCAACTCCCTCAAAAACAGGGAGGAGGCTGTTTTTAGGTTTCTGGTTCTGCAAAGGAAGCGGAGGCTCCACTAAGAAAGTCGGTGCGAGGAAAAGAGGAGGATTTCTAGGATTAAAACTCGCCAGGGCGGCAGCTCCTGCCGTTCCGCCAGTGGCCACCGGGTGACGCCCTTGCCCCGAGGAGCCCAGCGCCGCCTCCGGGCCTCTCCCCGGGCTGGACTGAGATGAGGCGGGGGGAAGGAAAAGGGAGGAAGGAGGGGCTGATTCTGCCGCGGGCGGAGGCGTCGCCACCTCCATGGGGTCAAAGCAAAACACGCTGGACTCTGTTGTAACTAAAAACACCCCCCAAATCCCCACATCTCATTAACGCTTGAATATTAAGACCATTATGAAAAGTATAAGCTGTTTCATGGCTTTTCATTGAACTTTGCTAAAAATTTGCAATCTTGCTCCCATGAAATGATTCATTTGACTCAGCATGTTCCAATAAAAAAAGCATTTCCACTGTGACGTTCAGCTTGTTTTATACAGCAATACAAAAAGCTTGTCTCTGAACTCATTTTATTTTAGTCACAGTTTGGTTTGCTTTCAACTAACCTCTTCCTGGCTGGTTGCATGGAGAGAAATGACTGCCTGGAGAGCCTCCTGCCCAGCTCTAGTGAGATGTCTATGGGCAAGGAGGACCAGTCAGTCCCCAGGCCCTGGATCACAGACTCCTGGTGCTTCAAGAGGCTGAGAGAGATGGACAGTCACTGGAGTAGGGCAGTAAATGGGCAAGCAGGCATGCTTCTGGCAGACTGGCTGTCCAGGCAGGTTATGGTTTACCAACTTTGCTCCCCATCCTGTCCAGCCTCCCAGATGGAGGCCCCCAAGCTCCTGGGACTGCCTAGGTGGCACTGTGCTGGCCAGCAGGACAGGAGGTCCCTTGTGGCAGAGCCGGTGACATTTGGTAGTGGCGTGTGCACGACACTTCTATTACACAGAAAAGTGGTAAATAGATAACATTGCAACGAGCTGCAGGTAGATAACATGACCCGTCTGTGTCCCTTCTCCTCCTTACCCATTACCACCACCATCACTATATATCAAGACTCTGTTGTGGTTTCCTTTGTTATATTCAGACTTTTGGGTTTAAAATGGCACATGATTTGGGCAGGATGAGACCTTGACAGGGCAAGGATTAAATGCCCAGCTCAAGTGCAAGACATGTCACAAGCAAATGCAGTCACTGATGCAGGGATATGTGCGCTGGTTTGGAGGGGAAAGGTAGAAAACTGTATGAACTCATCCACCTGGCTTTACAGGATGGTCTATGGACAAGATAAAAACATATGTTTTAACCAGCCTGAGAGACCTATCTGTGAGTGTCTGTCAGCATGGGAAGCTATTGGGTTGTGAGACAGGAGTCTGGTGTACTCAGTTCTCTGTGACATGAGTTGCTGGAAAGACTGTGGGACAGTTGTAATACTGCTTCAAATGACCTGGGACCCTGCCTGTGCGGCTCTCACAGTATCGCAGTGCTAGCATCCTCCTCCCTGCTGCCCTGCTCTTCTCCTAGGAAAGCATATTCCCTGAAATACAGGCTAAAACCTGCCCTGTGTGGGGACCTGAAATACTGAACTAGCTCTTTTTTTCCCCTGACATCGGGCCCTTGTTCCATGATCTTCAGTAACCAGGCGAGGGCACTGCGGGATCTGCATCCACTGTGGACACAGTCCCGTTTCTGCTGAGTTACTCAGGTTGCATGGAGATAGATCATGAACCATTTTTAACCTAATCAAACTGCTTGGGTGAGTTCACAGCCCATCAGTGCTTCATGTCTTGGCGGCCAGCATATTTGTCATCCAACAGGAGGAGTTCAAAAGCCAGATTTACTGAGATACCCAGTCCTGGCTCTAGTTACAAGACATTCTTTCCAAATACTGGAGACAAGTGGGGTGAGAGGAGGGGAAGGTCCTCTCTCTGCAAGTTTCATTATGCATCTTGATTTTTTTGGATATCATTTGTCTTTATTGTCTGGTGGTAATCTCTAAAAGTGGAAGCAACTTTGTCTATATTGAATGAATGGGGAAATGCTGAAAGAATCTGTATGAGCCTTTATATGATCTCAAAGAGATGAAACCCATGATAGTGTCTCGCCTGATTTCTCTTTCACAGTGCACTTTTCAAATGTAATCAGCTTTTGAGGCATGCTCTGCATCCAACTGTGCATGCAATGCTCACATTGAAATTAATATAAGCATGATGATACATTTGAAGTGAGAATCTAGGACAAAAAAAGTTAAATTCTTCCTGGTAAAATCAATGACAAAAGTTTCTTTGGCCTTAGTTCTCATTTTAGAGGCATCTGTATGTCTGAGGCTGGAAAGAATAATTTTTATAAGTGTCTTAGCAACATCCTGAGAAATAAAAAAATACCCATAACCTTTGGATACATTTTATACAAGGAGTTCAGAAGTTTGACTTTGTGTCCTCCCTTTTAGCAGACATTTGTTGCTGTGTTTAACCCCACTGCCTCAACCCCAGTTCTACTCTGGGGGATGGGGGCTTGTTTGGGATCATCATAATACATATGGACAAGGTGCTGAGCTTGAATTTGTATTGATGACCTCAGATCTGGCATTTAGTAATGCTCCTATTGTGTTTTTTATGTGCTTATTGAATACTCCTAATATTCTGTGATTCTCTGATTCTGTGATTCTGTGAATTGCTAAAAGTCTCACAGGAGACCTTTTATGTGCTTATCCTGCCATCATGCCAGCATGAAGGGGAAATACTGTTTCCTGCATTCAGAGCACAAGGTCAAGAGCAGATTTCTACTGTGCCTAGGTGGCTGCTCATCCTCACACACAGGTGACTTGCTCTGTGTCACTCAGAGAAGAGATCCAAACCTGGGCTGCTTCCCGGCAAAGACTCATGTTACTGAGCCCTCGTTGCTCCCCTGTTAATGGAGGTGGTGTCCGGATAATCACACGTGCCCGTAGTCTCCCGGGTCAACTCAGAGGTGGCTGCAGGGGAGCCAGAGGCTGAGCTGCACCAGCTCTTGCAAACACACATCATCTCACACACGCACAGGCTGGGTCTCCAGCTGAACCCGTAGCTCATCGTTATCCGGACAGTGATGGACACCAGTCACAACCAGCACATACTGTCTAACTGGGGAGCAGGGGCTAAAGACAGCACTGATTTTCTGGCTCCTTTTCATTTTCCTTAGGATTAACTCTTGTGATTGGGTGGTGATGAGGTGAAGCAAAAGATTTCAGACCTGAAACTGTCCCAATCTCTTGGTAAGGGTGGAAGGAAGAGAGACCCAGTGGAGTGATGGGGAGCCAGGCAGGGACACTGTGTGCCTTGTCTTGGCTTAACCCTCCAGGGCAATGGGCAACACAAACCCTAGGTGACTTCAGCCATGTGACATGATCCCTGTGAGTGCAGTGCCATCTTCCCCACTACTGTCTGCATTTTTTCTCAGCAGAGGGGTATTGACATGCTCCCATCCTTGCAAATCTCTCTGCACACAGAGAACTGAATAACTTCTTGTATAATAAGCTGGAGACCCAGCAAACCAACACCTCTCACCAACCTCTCACCCTCTCCCACCAACAGCAGGCTTACAGTACAGAGAGGACTAAGCAGAGTAAGATAGCTTTTCTGATCTGCAGCCTTACTTAGAAGGGACACTACTATCAAGTGTAAGTCCATGGAGTTTAAGGACCCTTCCTGAAGGAGAATGCCCTTTCGGCTGGCACTGCTCATTTACTTAAACAGGAATCTCTGTAGGAAGAAACAAGGAGAGCCCACGCTGGCAGCTGGACTTGAGGCTCTCTGTGGACTATCCCTCCCAGCCCTGACAATTTGACCTGTCCTGTCCTATTAGCTAGATGAAGCAAGCACAGATTTCCCAAAACAAGCTGCCTGCCACTTCTGCTATGTAAAATCAGCCAGCAGCAGCTTGCTGCAGAGATTTCATAAGAAGGAGGAAGTCACGGGCTAGAGGCACTTGGTCAAGGGTTTCTCTGGCTGCAGCTCTGTCTGGAAGCAGCTCCTGTCTCCTGTCTCATGAGCTGGACCAGATATACAATCATGAACAGACAGCAGCAGGGATGGGAGTATCTTCCAGTCAAGTAGAGTGACCTTCTGTCTTTGGGGGTTGGACAGCTGAGATGCAGCTCTGTGCACCCAAATCTTCCATCCTCCCATTGCACCATGGCCTTCAGCTGGTACCTTGGCCAAGGGGAGAAGAAAGGCAGGAGTGGGATGTAATCCTCTCACCTTGTGCTGACAGTGAGTGTTCATCCTCTGCGGTTTCCTCTGAGCATCTGTAGCACTGATTTTCTTGTCTTAGCTCTGTCCAGCTCTGCAGGTGAATTCCTGAAAGTGCTGTGAACTAACTGCACTTCCTAAAGGTCTGAAGAATAAGGACATTATTTACTGTTGGTTGTCGATGGGCATCAAATGGTGTGAAAGAAATGTATGCCTCAGTTCCATCACTATCTGGGACCAAAATAACAGATAAAAGAAGAAAATCAGTGGGAGTTATCATTATATGGAGTTGCCATGGAAATAGCATGAGAGAACTTGGAGGAGAGCTAGCATACCATATCTCCAGGAGGGCATAAATCCCCTGCTAGCCTCACTCCTTTTTATCACGTTAAAAGCCAATATTTCTTGCTTTAGCAAGAGGTGGGAAAACATCAAAGCACAGTTCTGGCATTGTTGTCTATCCCTTGATTTCTCTGACCAAGACCTCCCTAACCCCTCAAGAAGTCGAAATGTGAACTCTAGTGCTATCGGAAAATTGTCCTGGAAACCATTTGATAATTTCTGTAAAATGGTAAAAGGTATATAATTTTTCCCAGAAAGTATTTATTGAGTTTAGTAAAAACATATGAAAAAAATGAAAAAAACCCCAACCTTTAAAAATGTACTATTCTAAGCCTTTTTTCAAAGAAAAATGAGATATTTCATGAGAAAAGATTTTTTTAAAATGCTGATTTCTAAGGGAAAGCATTACCATTTAAATGGTCTCAGAGTTTTGGTAAAGTTGCTGTCTTGTGCCGTTGCACTGTTCTGGGAACCCCATTTTATGGGCGCTCTCAGTTGCTAAATCCTGCTTTTAAACTGCCTCATGTCCTCTGGTCAGGATAGGACAACTGTATCTGCTCATGCACTATATCCTGAGACTCCACAAACACAGCTCTGAGGGATGATGTTGTATACGGGTGACATCCTCCACCACATGCATCCAGTTCTCCATCTTGCACTTCACAGCAGGCCACAAGTCACTCTGGAGGGCAGTCCCCAACTGGGACTATCAGTGATGGCTGTGGCCATCTGACCCAGAGTAAACTACCACTTGGATACTGGCATCCAACTGCTTATGAGTACAGATGTGCAAGTATGAGTGAATAAAGCCAGTTCTGTTCTAAAACAAAATCATTGTCCCCTCCTAGAAGGCCTCCCATTGAGTTCTGCTGCATTATTGCTTCAACATTGGAATATTTTTTCCCTGGATACTGCCTTCCCCATCCCTAGCTCCTACCCTTTCCTAGGGCTTTGGCCACTAAGGGATGTGACTGAGCACCTTTAGAGATAAGAAAGTCCCTCTGCCTGCAGCCAGGCTCCAGAGGGAGAGGGCAAACAGTAAAGTGTAGGGCAGGGCAGCAGGAAAGCCTTCATATTTATATCTGCTCCCTTTCAGTAGAGTCAGTAAGTGGAAAAGGAAAGACCTCACCTTCTTCACCCACCAGTAGAAATGCCTTGACTCCATGTCAGTGCTGCGAGGGCAAGTGAGATGAAAGGAAACAGAATAACAAGAGTGGAAGCTAAAGAGCACAGTCCCCAAGTGCTCCTTGACGAGCCAATCCAAGTTATGTCCCAGCTACTGACCCGAGTTCTGGCTCGGAGACCCGTTCCAGCAACTGAATTTCCATCACGTTTGTGACTCCACTTGCAAGAGCTGGGATCCCAAGTGATGTACAACCCTGCATCAGGTTGCCCAGAGAGATAGTGGAGGCATCATCCCTGGAGATATTCAAGGTCAGGCTTGATGGGGCTCTGAGCAACCTGATCTAGTAACATTGTCCCTGCTTACTGCAAGGGAGTTGCACTGGAAGATCTTTAAAGGTCCCTTCCAACCCAACACATTCTATGATTCTATGATTCTATGATCTCTCTCCTACAGAATAGCTAAAGTTGTGCAATTAATTTGTGTAAGGTGACAACATTGGCCTAGGCTGCTGCTTTGGCTTAGAGTCATCACATTTGTTAAGATGGCAGTAATTTAAACTTTTTTCCCTAAAGAAAGAAAGGAAGTGGGGGAGAGGGGAGGAAGGTCTCTTTTGACATCTGCATTTCTAAGGCAAAACTCTTACAGTTATCTAAGGTGTCACCAGCAACCAAGATTTCTCCTTAGAACAAAACTTGTGTGCTAAGTTCTTGTTGATTGTTCTGTCTGTTTGCTCTGCATCAATTTAAGATAAAATTATACATATAATTTTATAACTGCTATTTATAAAGCTGTGAATACATATTATGCATATTTTGTGGCAAAATGGATCCATTTTTACCCCTATGAAACGACAACTCCCAAACACTGAATAATTCCAAAGGGGCTATTTTTATGGCACCTGGTGGTACATTTGTAGCTGAGTAGCAGCTCTCTGTCTATAGCCATGGGAATAGACATCATTTTTAGCTTGTCATAGTTCTGGTACTGGATTCATTCCAGAAGAGTTTGTCATAACGGTGGGCTGCGCAATGGCTATTAATGATAAAAAGATTCATGGATTATGGGACCAAACATTTTGGAAAACAATTATGTTTCTCTTCACATCAGGACTGTCTGGGGACCTCCCATTCGTCCTTTGCTGCGTCTCCCAGGACAGGTAGCTGCCGTCACTGGGAAACCCTCTGGCTGGATGGCAGTTCCCAGGACAGCCTTCTTAGCTCCCTGTTGTGCCTGGCTGTATGTTGTTGCTTTCAGCAGAATTATCTGGAAGCAGTTGCCTCCAGTGCTTCTTCAGGATCGTTATTTTCACATATTTATTTCCAGGGAAAGGGAAAACATCCAGAGGCTTTTCAAATGCTACTGCCTTAGCATTAAGAACAGAAATAACTTGAAAGGTGAAACAAAAATCCATGTCCATATCTATGCAATTTTTGCTACATTCTGTGCATTCTGGGCTTCCATTCAAAATAAACAAATTTTTGAAAAGTCAAAAACTACATCATTATGCTACAGGAAAAAACTTTCATTTTTCTCTCTTGTTCAGAAATAGCACCATCGCAATGTAAAATAAATGAACTCCTGCTGCCTGTTAAGAAACCAGCTCTGTGGAGAGATGTCTCCAGCCAAACGACTCCCCTGGTTCAAGATCTGGCCTTCATTCCTGGATCCAGAGAGATCTCCTGTGCAACCATTAAAAAGCTGATACTGACCATACCTGGAGTATGCATCCAAGATGTGAAGCAGGGCACTGCCTGCCCCCAAAATGAGCAATGCTACTGCAATGTGCAGGGAGATGGAAGAGGTGAGGCGTGAAACTACATGGGGGTCAACACACAGTCAGATCAACAAATTCACCTGGGAGGAACAAAATCACCCCGTGCACCTCATATGCCTGAAACCATACCTGTTTTTTCCAGGTCTATTTGCTCCAGACGCTGTTACCACATTCAGATCAATCAAGCACTCCGAAACCTGCAGGACTGCCTATAACGTTTTGAAATCAGCTGGGCAGGTTCCCAACTAGAGGGTGTTTTAGGCCAGGTTTCCAAGATGGAGTATCTCATAAAATCAGTGTTTTTGTTTCTCCCTTCTGCTGAGGGGTCCTCAGCGCAGTCTCAGTTGCTCGCATGGCTCAGGATTTTGCCCCTCCTGGGAAGTGGTACTGAGAATGCGCTCAGAGAAAGAGCATTGCTCTCCACAAAGGCGTATACCAAAGTCTTGCACAAAGCAGATAGCAGCACAGCAGAAGCACAGTTGTGCTTGGGATTTCCAGGGAGAACTTTGTTTCCTGGGCCCTGGTGTAGGGAGGAGACAGAGTATGGCTTAAGGCAAGGCTGGAGAAACTGGGAGGCATCTCTGGTTCCTCTTCTATGTTTACCTGTACTGCAGTCATCACAGCACAAACCCTTATTGGAAGGGGTTTGTCTCTCTCCCCTTTCCCATCAATGTCTGCCAAGGCCAGCACATGAGTTACGGGCCATCTGAGGTGCTATACCCAGCTGACCCACCCTCACACCATCTCCCTTGAGACAGCACAACCAGGGCATCAACCCTCTCCCTCCTATTTTTCCACAGGATTTTTCCTCCCACTTCATCCTGGGTTTCCCACACATGAGTACCGGTGTGAAGGTGGAAACAAGGAACTGGAGAACAAGAGGCATGGTTTTACATTAACTTAATTACCCCAAATAAACACTACTGCAGTAACCAACCTCTTCAAAGTACTCTGGCTAAATAATACTACAGCTCATGAAAGAGATTTCAACGAGCCAGCACATGTTGATTTGGAAAGATGTTCCCTTGCAAAGCTGAGTCATAAAGAGGATTGAGAAACTCTGCGAGCAGTGATTAAACAGCTAGAAAGATCCGCCAGCAGGAAAGTGTGCCCAAAATTGTTGCGCTGTACGCTACCTTTTATTTTAATGGTTTGCTTTGGGTAAAAGCTTTCATTTCTTTCATTTGTCTGAGTATGATGCATTTCAAATTTCAGATTCTCTTCTTTCTTACTCACAGCAATATTCAATTCTGTTGATCTTGTACTTCTTCAGTCATGTGGGAAGGTGACTGAACTTTTTGTCTAATTGCAGAAGATGCTTCAATTGCTTCTTTGGACTCCAGTTAGGAAAGGCCTTAAATTAAACACTAGGGATATTAAAAAATTGAATGAGATTGGAAAACTCTGGAAAAATACTCAAGGGAGAATAGTTACCATGGCAATGCTTCTCTGTTTTCCCTTGGGATAAGCGAAGTACATGCTGAAGAAGACACTTCCCCCACACACACCTCAGACACACTCAACACACCTGGACCCAAACCCGCTTAGCTCCCCAGTCCTTGCACAGGCAGGGTGGGTGGTGTTGCTGCCCCCACAGAAAAGACATCGGTTCTGCTGTCCCACCACAGGGAGCTCAACTGTCAAGTCACACTGCCAGTGTCACACTATGCACATAATGCCACACTGTCACCCAAGACACAACGCTGAGGATCTGCTTTTCCATACTGGCTGCCTCTCAATGGCCTTGTACCTCCAGAGCATTTCTGCTGCTTCTTGGTCCCTCAAAGCAAGTGGGCTTGGTGAGAAGCTCGAAGCTTATGATGTCCAGCTGTATCAGCTCATGGGATCAAGGAGGGGCAGAAGGGCCATGGCACTTGTAAGCCTACACTGCAGGCTAGGCTGCAGGGGATATAAACCAGGAGCCACTGGCCTGATCCTGTGCTTGGTACATGGCAGTGAGTTGATCTACACACAAGAGGATCCAAATCCTCAGAGACATTGAAACACCTAAATCCCAGTGGTATCTTTCAGGATGTGGTTTCTGGGATCTTTCACTTTTGTTTGTACTTTTGAAATATCTGCACCTAAAAGTCAGGCTTCTCTCACCAGGACTACACAGAAGGTACATCTGAGGCTGCCCCAGGACCTTGGGCTGCTGATCTGCCAGACCTTACACTCAGTCTAAGAAGAGTCCTTCCAACTCATTCACTCAAGTTTCTCCTCACGAAAAGTGGGGAGTGGGCAGCAGTGAGGGGTAGGGGAGCAGCATGCACCCAACTCTCACCTAGGCATGGGCTCTGGGCGTGGAATTAGACAGACAGCACCTTAGGAATCAAGCAGTATTTGTACTGACCCATCTTCTGCAGCAGCTCCCGCAGACGGCTAGAAAAAAAAGCAACTGCCATGGCTGAAACCTGTCTTTTGCAACAGATTCTGCTGAGAGCAAAGCAGAGATTATGAATGAGCTGACAAAACCAGCCTGCTGTTGGCATAGGCACCAAGCAGAGACAGAGTAGCTACACTGGAAGTGTTTCATCCATTACTGTCAGAGAAGTCACTTTTACCACTGATCCAGCTTCAATAAATCATGTTGTCAAGCAGTTTTATAGAGGCGTTATACATCCAAAGCTACTTATGGTCCTGTTAAAAGAGATGCATTTCTTTTTTAGCTCAGTGTGGCTGAAATGTTGTCACAGAAGAAAGAGAGTCGTTGCTCAGAGCGCTATTGTAAAAGAGGTATTACTGTAATTACAGCAGGAGGGACGATGTGAGCTAGGAGCCACCATCTTCTTCCCATGTCCCGTTGTCTTCAGGCAGCCTTGCAAAGCTGAAAATTTGCTACCACAAGCACAATAGCTGCTCATGCACCCTTTGCCATGATGATTGATGAAAATGGGGAAATAATGATGTTACTTCCCCATTCTCCATAAATCACTCGTCCCCTCAAAGTGACTAAAGTATTATAAGTCTGCCCAGATTTATATGGACAGCTTAACCAATTAGCTCTTTTATAAAGGCTGCCATCTTTTTAATGCAGTGTTAGATATATTTAGGTATGTGTCTACAAAAGAAAGTATTTCTTTCCAAAGCTAACAAAGTTCTCATTCCGGCAGACTTAAAATCTCTGTCTGCAAATGTTCACCCTGCGGCTGTGCTTGCATTAGCAAGTTATTCAGCAGCAGCAGAAGCCAACCAATAGATCAAAGCGGGGCTCTGGAGGCCCCTACACATACACTACGTTTATACACATACACATGTTTATGCAGGTACACATGTACATATATATAAACATATATGGTTTGCCACTCTTGAGGT